>NC_037672.1:150263442-150365101 GCF_003255815.1 Theropithecus gelada
GCTCACTGCAAGCTCCGCCTCCCAGGTTTACGCCATTCTCCTGCCTCAGCCTCCCGAGTAGCTGGGACTACAGGCGCCCGCCACCTCGCCTGGCTGGTTTTTTTTGTATTTTTGGTAGAGACGGGGTTTCACCATGTTAGCCAGGATGGTCTCGATCTCCTGACCTCGTGATCCGCCCGTCTCGGCCTCCCAAAGTGCTGGGATTACAGGCTTGAGCCACCGCGCCCGGCAAAATTTCTGAATTCTAAACTGCACTTACAGAATTAGAATCTCATGAGATGGACCAAAGATCTGCATTCTGCAAGCTCCAGTGATACCTATACATGCTAAGGTTTGGAAACCATAGTTATTATATAGGTGGTGAGAAGGCTTTGAATGGTGTAATGTAGTGTAGTGACTTACTAAGATATTTACTTTCCAGAGAACCTGGAGGCATTATAGGAGATCTATTGGAAATGTTTCCCAGGAAGCAGGGAGATGATTAAGAAGCTTTTGCAGTAGTCCACATGAGCTATTATAAGTGCCAGAATTAAGAGTGATGTGATGGAGTAGAGAGAAGACAGTATGTTTATAAAATGCTTTGGAAGGAGAGGGAGAAATTTGGTGAACAATTTAAACTCCCAGCTGTTAGACTTGAGTGCTGTAGGGAAGTGATGCAGTAGAGTAGATAGTTAAGGCTGTGAACTTTGAAGCTAGACTGCCCCAACACTGGTACTTTTCTATCTGTGCAGTTTTTGATAAGTTGCTTAGCCTCTCAGTGCCTCAGTTGCTTTTATAAAGTTACAAAGTTTCCTTTGTTTTGAGGATTAAATTAATTAACAGCAAAAAAAGCTTGGAACAATGCTTGGCACTAAATAGTATTTTAGAGAGGCAAAGTAGGTAGTACTAGTTAGCGTATTCATAGTTGTAGTCTAGAACTAATAGTTAACATAATTAGTTAGAAACATGGTAGATAAAGAGCTTGTCTCAGTCCATTTTCTGTTGCTGTAACAGAATACCTGAGACTGGTTAATTTATAAAGGAAAGAAGTTTATTTGGCTTGTGGTTCTGGAGGTTGTGAAGTCTAGAGGCATGGTGACAGCTTCTGGCTAGGGCTTTTGTACTGCATCATAATATGGTGGAAAAACTGAAGGAGAAGTGAGCAAATGCAAAAGAGACCACAAGAGCAAGCTTAGCTCCCTTTTAAAACAATTCATTCTTGTGAGAACTCACCCCTCCAAAATGCTATTGATCTATTCATGAGGGCTCTGCCCTCACAACCCAATAACCCCTTAAAAACCTGACCTCCCAACACTACCACATTGGGAATTAAGGTTCTAATAACCGGAACTTTTTGGGGGGGACCCATTCAAACTATAGCAGAGACCAAAAGTTTAATTGCTCATGCCTGTAATCCCAGCACTTTGGGAGGCTGAGGCGGGCAGGTCACGAGGTCAGGAGTTCGAGACCAGCCTGACCAACATGGTGAAACCCTGTCTCTACTAAAAACACAAAAATTAGCCGGGTGTGGTGGTAGGTGCCTGTAATCCCAGCTACTCAGGAGATTGAAGAATCGCTCGAACCCAAGAGGTAGAGGTTGCAGTGAGCCGAGATCATGCCATTGCACTCCAGCCTGGGTGACAGAACAAGACTCCATCTCAAAAAAAAAAAAAAAAAAAAAAGTTTAATTGCCCAGTTTGAATCCCAGCCTGCTATTATTAGCCATATGACTTAGGGGAACTCTCTGTGCCTTAGTTTATCTGTAAAATGGGAATGATATTAATGTATACCACATATGGTGAGGATTAAAATAATGCATGTAAAGGCTTAGAACAGTGCAGGCACATGGTAAGGACTCAATAAATATTGACTACTACTGTCATTATCATTATTAACCAAGAAAAGGAAGCTAAGAGGAAGAGCATATATGTTTCAGTTTTGATCTTCCAGGTTAAAGTGTATAGTAGGCAGTTTGCAGTATATATAGGTTTGGAGCTCAGCAAAGAAGTCAGAGCTAGAGACATCAATTTGGAAGCGAAAAGTATAGAGAAGTTACTTCAAATCATGAGTTTCAGTGAAATGTCAAAGATAAGTGTTGTCATTCAGGAAGGAATAGATGGGGAATGGAAGCAGGAGAAAGGAGGAGGCATTCTCTGAACCAGGCATTGCGCTACATACAATTCTTCATAGATACAATATACTTTCCATTCCCAATAACCCTACAGTATCATATTTGTTATGCTGGAGCCAAGCCATACTGACTTATTCAGTGACTTCATGTTGGTAGCTTGCAATTGGCCTTGATGAAAGCATTTACACTATAGAAATGGGAAATGCTACAAATCAGAGCTCCCCTGTCCTCTGAGTCTCCCAGCCCTTGCCCTGCCAAGAGCCACGTTACTAGGACAACATACAATTATCCTTGCTGTTGAAGAAGTGGAAGCTTAGAGAAGTGAAGCCCCTGCCTTTTAAATTTCACAATGATTCCTCTTCATTGAAAATGCCCTTTAACTACTGTGGTTTTCCAAAGTTGAGATATTTGATGCTTCTCATACTTGAAAACTTAATTGTATGCCCACTGTGAGTGAGTTATTACATTACTCTAATACTGTATTAGGAAACAATCCTGAATGAGTTTAGAGAAATAGTTTAGAGCATCTGTTGATGATGATTTAAAACACAGGGGTTATATTTCCTTGACTATTAAAGAGTTTGCTGACTAGAAGCCATGAGCTAGTTTTATCAGCTATTATACTAAAAAGAGTCATTGAACAAAGGGGAAGTCAGATGATGTGGGAGAGAGTGAAAGAATTACAGGTAAATAGTCTCAAATTGTTTAATTCATTATATACCATACCTTAATGAGTTGATGAGACACTCACTTTATTTACACTTTACTCTAGAACAGTGTAATTTAAAATGGATGTATAAAATTGCTTAGCATGAATCCAGAGACTTTACAGGAAAATATATATTTTTTTAACTTGTTTCTAAAATACAGATTCAGTTTATTAATCTGTTTATGACACAGTACACAGGAGGCAAAGTGTTTCACATCATAGACTTCACTTCCAACTCCTGGGAATGTTCATTTCTTTGGCTTACAGGAGAAACTAGACAGGAAAGCCAGGCACTGCTTAGGCAACTAAAATGAGGTTGGGGGCAATGCTAATATCATCCTCACAGGAACAGCCACAGGACTGTTAGTCACAAGCTGGTTTTCTGGACCTGTTAGCTGGAAGCATGGGGAGCATCATTTCTGGATGCTCATGCTGTGTTGGGCTTCAGCCATCTCCAACACACAGGTACAGCACCCTTAGTGTCTTGCTGGATGTAATAGTACAGGGACTTGCTGTACTTTCTCTTGAATTCAGACCTAATTTTCAACATGTCCACTTCATTGTGGGAGACCATGATTCTGATCAGTACCTCTATCTCGAGTCCCCTTGCCCTTCATGGAGTGGTACAGCCAGTCAACAAAATACAGGGGCTTGTTCTGAATACACTGGACCAGCTTCAGGAAAGCATTTTCTTGGTCTCCATTAACCTCTTTCTTGATGCTCTCCAACATGTCATAAGGGCTGTAGCTCTTGTACCTATCAAATACTTTCTGGAGGTGGGACATGCTCTGCTCGGTCATGATGGTGATCCACTTGGGAACATCAGTTCCTTTCCTCTTCACCCCAGTGTCATAGAGATCCCGGGCATTTTGGTCAATCAGTTCATAATCAATGACAGAGCCATCTTCTGCTCTTCTACCCTTTGCTAGGGCAACGCATCTGGTGACTTGCAGAAGTCACCAGATGTGTCTGAAATAATGTCCTTCTCCAGATCAGTCTTGTACATTTCCTTTAGACTCTGTTAATTTCCTGCAGCTCCTGGTTGGTTTTCGAGCAGATGATCTCAATGAGGGAGTCCTTGTTGGTTCCCAGCCCCTTCATGGAAGCTTTTAGCTCAGAAGTGTCATACTGAGCAGGTGTCTTTAATAGGCCCAAAGCCACTATCTAGGTGGCCAGATAAGGCTGACTTCAGTGCTGATGCAAGTTCCTTTTTGGTCCTTCTCTGGCAGGTGAAGGCAATACCCTGTCTCTGTGCATTGCTGTGGTTAGTCAAAATGTTGACAGTGGTGATCTCATCCACGCCTTTGGTCTTGATGGCCATTTCAGTGTTCAAAGTATCCTGTTCAGCATCAAAGTTGGTGTAAGCTTTGACTGACCCATATGCACTTAGGGGTGTAGAGTGTTCACCCTCCAAGCTGAGCTTGCACAGGATTTCATGAACAGTAGACATTTTGAAGGAAGCTGGGCTGAGCACCGAGATCTGAGAGTATCCCCAGATGCTGAGCTGAAAATATATTATTTTATGCCCCTCTCCCCTGCCCCACCTCTGCAAACTACCACCTTTCCTCCCTAAAATATATGAGGAGGGAGGTCATGCAAAGTTGGCATCTTAGGTCATTATAGGACCATCACCCCATCCTTGAGAATCTCATCCTTGGGAACTCTTCTTGCATTTCAAGTGGAAAAAGATGCAACTAATATTGACTAAGTGCTAGGCACTGTGCTGTGTTATAGAATGCGGTGGTGAACAGGACAGATGTTGCTCCTGCCCTCAAGCAGCTTACAGTGTAGTGAAGGATACAGACAGTTAAATAAAGTATCATGTGTTAAAGGATGGGGTTTTGTAAAGGATTTTAAAGAAAAAACATTATTCATGTGAGCCCAAAATGTAATTATCTTCACCCCCGAAACCCAGAAGAAGCCATGTGTGTATTGGGGAGAAAAGTGTTATGTGAAGGATCAGGGGAACCAGGTTTTATTCTTCCCCCGTCTCTGACGATCTCTGCAATGTGTCTAGCTTCAACTTTCTCATCTATAAAATGGGGATGATAATGTTTGTCCTGTTATCTCATGGGATGGTATGTGAGAGAATGTATATGAAAGTGCTATAAATATGATTGAACATTTTGTTTTCTAGCGATGTAATGGGGGTTGTAATTTACTCATTTCTTAATAACTTCTTCATGCACTTTTTCATCCAGCAAACATTTGTTAAGCATCTACTTGACTGAAGATCCTGTGTTAGATACTACACTTGGCTCAGTTTCATCTTGTTGCATCATTCCTTTCAAAACGTCTAGATTTATTTAGCACTAACTTCCTTTATTTATTTATTTATTTATTATTATTATTATTTTTGAGATGGAATCTTGCAGGCTGAAGTGCAGTGGCATGATCCCAGCTCACTGCAACCACTGCCTCCTGGGTTCAAACCATTCTCTTGCCTCAGCCTCCTGAGTAACTGGGATTACAGGCATGTGCCACCATGCTCAGCTAATTTTTTGTATTTTTAGTAGAGATGAGGTTTCATTATGTTGGCCAGGCTGGTCTCAAATTCCTGACCTCAAGTGATCCACCCACCTTGGCCTCCCAAAGTGCTGGGATTACAGGTGTGAGCCATTGTGCCCGGCCAGCATTAATTTCACATGAAGTTGGAATGGGTGGTGAGAGGAAATCTGCATTTATTGATCCCCTATTTCAGTCTAAGGGTTCACCTTCTCTAATCTTCCTGGAGGGGTAGGTGGAAGTGACCAGGAAGAATATGGGTGAGAAGCTGTTGAATTAAAAATTCATTTTGTGCTTTATAGGCTAGACTTGTATCTGGAAAAACAAAATGGTTTAATTATGGAATTATAGAATAATTGTCAAATTGATTATAGTTACTTTAAACATGCTTGTTATTCATTTTACTAGCTAATATGTAACCGTCAAATGAAATCTTTTACATTAAAGTAGATAAAAAAGATTTTAGAAGCATTATATGTGTTTTGTGTTATTTATATTTGTTATGAAAGAAATAGTTTTTTTTTTTTTTTTTTTTTTGAGACGGAGTCTTGCCCTGTCGCCCAGGCTGGAGTGCAGTGGCCGGACCTCAGCTCACTGCAAGCTCCGCCTCCCGAGTTCACGCCATTCTCCTGCCTCAGCCTCCCGAGTAGCTGGGACCACAGGCGCCCGCCACCTCGCCCGGCTTGTTTTTTGTAGTTTTAGTAGAGACGGGGTTTCACTGTGTTCACCAGGATGGTCTCGATCTCCTGACCTCGTGATCCGCCCGTCTCGGCCTCCCAAAGTGCTGAGATTACAGGCTTGAGCCACCGCGCCCGGCCGAAAGAAATAGTTTTTAAAATATATTTAGAATGCTTTAGAGAGAGAGAAGAGACTTTCTACAAATGAAATAGAATTTACTGAAAAGCTTGAAGAGTAAGGCATGATCCCAAATTATTTCTAACTTCTGGAATTGTCTTAAGACACTTTACAAACACTTGAACATTTCAGCATAATGACAATATGCTATAGTGCTGCATCACCATCAAGATATTTCTAGTTTAACTGTTGGTGAAAATGGTCGGCATCAGTTGTCCTCCCAAGTATATGCTAGTGGTGTCCTTTTAATCTTCAGGAGTAATGCACTGATTCTGCTGTGCTTTCAGATAGAGTTTGAAAAATAATAATAATCAATAATCTCCAATATGACAAAAGATGTCCATAAGAATCAGGAGATGTTACCAGGAATGCCAACCAGCCATTCAGAAACCGAGCCATGGAGCTTAAAGAAAAGATTTTTTTTAAACAGTATTACAAAATAAAAATGGTAGTCCCTATTTCATCTAGGTTCTTTCAAAAATATGTAAGCAATGTTAGACAAACAGATGTTCCTGCGACCTTGTGATTTAATTTACATGTGGGCAACAGACTTGAGCGCTCCTTAAATTCAAACCAAGAATAAGAGCTGGGCCAACACATTGCCCTTGAGTTCAGCAGGGGTCATGGAACCTCTTTCCAGCAGTGTGGTCTTTTGCAACACAGTCCATTGCTCTTGTGATCTAGTATTAGCAGGTATGGAACATCTCACATTCATTTCAAGCTAGGCATAGAGTCTTCCTTCTCCTTGCTCTGAATGGTATATTACTATGGCATCCAACTAAATATCTTTCCAAGTTTTAAAATTATACCCCAAAATACAACTATTGCCCATTTCTACTCACACTGAAAAAATGTGTGTTTATTTCTGTAAAGAACAAAAAGTGTTAGTATTTTTTGCTCATATTTCCCTCCTCCGACATCATGTCCATATTTTCTTTTTTTTTTTTTTTTTTTTTTTTTTTTTGAGACGGAGTCTTGCTCTGCCGCCCAAGCTGGAGTACAGTGGCCGGATCTCAGCTCACTGCAAGCTCCGCCTCCCGGGTTCACGCCATTCTCCTGCCTCAGCCTCCCGAGTAGCTGGGACTACAGGCGCCTGCCACCTCGCCTGGCTAGTTTTTTGTATTTTTAGTAGAGACGGGGTTTCACCGTGTTAGCCAGGATGGTCTCGATCTCCTGACCTCGTGATCCGCCCATCTCGGCCTCCCAAAGTGCTGGGATTACAGGCTTGAGCCACCGCGCCCGGCCATGTCCATATTTTCAAAAGGAAAACAGACTCTTTTTGACTAAGACACCTCCTTGACTAGTACTAAAGCACTGTTTTCTCTGTTTTTTTCTGTTCCTTTTATCAGCTGCTACTGCCTGCAGGGTCTTCTGAATAGAATAGGCATCCTTCTAGCAGGACAGACAAAAGGTTAGAGGGAGGAGAGCAGCAGGCAGTTTTTGTCCCTACCTGGACCACAAGGACAGTCAATCAGTGTTCATCTACTCTGTTCGGGTGCTTTTTAACCCCTTCTCTCTTTTTTTTCAGTATTTCTTTCCCCCTACCTGTATGCCCTCTAAGCCCTGCGTGCACTTTCAACTTTATATAAGCAAGAATCTAGAACAGTCTGGGTTTTATACAGAATCACTTCTTTGGTTTATGGTCCAGTCTCAGTTAATTGGTCCTCATTTCCTCGTATTGTTTAATTCCATGCTTGTGTTTATCAATTTTTTTTTTTTTTTTGTAGAGACTGGTTCTCACTCTGTTGCCCAGGCTGTCTTGAACTCTCTTGGCCTCAAGCAGTCCTCCTGCCTCAGCCTCCCAAAGTGCTGTGATTACAGGCACGAGCTATGATGCCTGGCCTATAAAATTTTTTTCATAAATGAAGTTTTTATTCTTAAGAGACCCTGGCTTGTCCATACCACCTTTGAAAAATTATTTCTAAGCTGAGCATTTTAGAATTGTTTCTGTTTCTAGCCCATCTGTTTTGCTGTACCTGTTACCTAGCTGTTATTCAGACATGGGGGAAAGACCAAAAATAATACTTGTTTTAAAACAAATATAAAATAAAAATGGCAGTGCCTGTTTCATCTAGCTTCTTTCAAAAACATATAAGCAATGTTAGACAAACAGATGTTCCTCCGACCTTGTGATTTAATTTACATGTGGGCAACAGACTCGAGCTCTCCTTACCTTCAAACCATGTTGGCACATATCCCCTTCGAGGGCCAGCCACTCCTTTCCTGCTCCCCACTACCAGAAACAACTCGCTATTTCAAGAATGTTCATTGATTCCATATTCACGCATGTTATTGGGATTCTATGTGGATCAAGTATCAAAGATCCTTTCTTCTGATACATTTGGATTAAAATATGACAGTATCTGGATCTCAAATTTTTCTTTCACGCTGGTGCTAGTAGATGAGATGCAGAGTTTGTGAGTAAACTTGATAGGGTCCATGATTCAATGAACTGACCACCACATGGGTCTGGTGAGAACCAGCTCATCTATGATGATTCTGCTCAGCAGTTTTGTTGTTGATTTTATTCTAAGTTTAATCCATCACCAATTTCAATTCCTAAACCCAAAAATCTGTTTCAGACAAATCTATTCCCAAACAGTGTTTAAGCAGGTGTTTGACATTAGCCATCACCAGTGCATCCTTGTCTACCCTTTCCTAAGGCACTGCATTGATGTCGAAAAACAAAATAGCAAATGACTCTTTTTTTTTTTTTTTTGAGACGGAGTCTTGTTCTGTCATCTAGGCTAGAGTGCAGTGGTATAATCTCGGCTCACTGCAACCTCCACCTCCCATGTTTAAGCGATTCTCCTGCCTCAGCCTACCGAGTAGCTAGGATTACAGGCACATACCACCACGCCCAGTTAATTTTTGTATTTTTAGTAGAGATGGGGTTTCACCATGTTGGCCAGTATGGTCTCGAACTCCTGACCTCAGATGATTTGTCCACCTCAGCCTCCCAAAGTGCTGGGATTATAGGCATGAGCCACTGCGCCCAGCCCAAATTGCTCTTTTGAATATAAATGAAATTATAAATGTGAAGAATGGTTCTCTCTCTCTAACTAGGAAACATTTAGCTTTCTTCATGGTCATTTTTGAGCAAAATTCATTGTTTCCATTCATTAATATTTATATCATCTTATTGAAATAAATTATAAAAACTTCCTTTGAAACAAAACCAGATGTCTGTTAACCTGTAGATGATTTGCTGTTTTTCTCTCTGCCTCATCTATTCTTTTAAAAGAGGGTCTAGTTTGGCCAGGTGTGGTGGTTATCGTGGTATGTACCTATAGTTCCAACTACTCGAGAGGCTGACACCGGAGAATCACTTAGGCCCAGGAGTTTGAGACCAGCCTGGGCAATATCACAAGACCCTGTCTCAAACAAACAAAACAAAACAAATCAAAAAAAGAATCTAGTATGGGTGGAAATATTTTCTTGGATTAATGAATTTCCTTTTGCCTTTCTTATTTAATCTACAAAGCATCCTGTGAGAATATGTTTTTATAATTTCAGGAAGAATATCCAGCCTGTGATATATTGAATCTTTGAAAATAATCTATAAGTAAATCTGTAATATGAAAATCAGCCTACTATTTTTATAACATCTGTGGCCTTCGGTTTGTTAAATGTACTGAAAGTCAAGTGTCCACGTTTCTTCCAAGAGCTGCTGAGTGAGAGGGTGGAATTTTGGCAAAACTGTAAAATAAGACCCCTCTCCTGTTGCATATCCTTAGGGCAGGGCCCCTTTACCAGGTTCCCTTCTCCCACTAAAACCCAGAATGGCAGGACCCAAACTGAGTCTGAACCATCCCAAATGCCCCCCACACCCCAAATGCAGACCAGGTCCACAAAGATAGAAGACAGGGGCAGAGTGAGCAGGGCTGAGAATGTTCATTCTGAGAATGCCATGCCCAAGGCAGCACAGACCTGGCAGATAGCAGTGGTGTAGGGTAAAGTGAGAAAGCCATGTCAGATAAAGGCAGGCCATATTAGTTTTTATTATGATGTCTTTGTGGGATCTAAGAATATTTTAAACATGTTTATATCCTAAGTGTGACTTTGTTTTTAAAGCAATTAGGTTGCTCAGTCACTTTTTTTTTTAAACCATAGATTTAGAGGGAAACTGGTCCTGTTACCTCAATTCAATGAAAAACAACAAGCTTTTGAAAAGAGTTATTAAGAGGCAGTTTATATTTCTCAAGTTAGTCTACATGTTGTCACTTAGGAAGTACTTTTTACTTTCTCAGGCCTGTAACAGATGATATGGGACAAACAGAATTATAAAAAATAGTTTCCACCTTTTAAAAATATGCAGCTAGAAATTAATAAGAGAAGATTGACATTTGCTTTAAAAAGTGATTTTGCAGAGACTATTGGTCAGGAAGAGAGGTTTAATAGCATATGGATTTGGTCATTGAGCAGGGAGGGTACCCTTTTTTTAAAGTATTTTTAAAAACAATGCATTCTCAGGTACCTATGGAAATCTGAATTATTCTCTTGCTGAAATGCAGAAATCCAACCGTTTAGTGCTTAATTTTTACGGTTTTATCATTTATTTTAGGTACCAAAGGAAGAAATAAAGGAGAGTTTACAAATCTTCAGGGGGTAGCTGCATCTACAAGTGGAAAGATATTAATTGCAGACAGTAACAACCAATGTGTGCAGGTATAGCCCTTAATTATATACCTTTACTTATATTGATAAAAATAGATATAGTTACATATTTTCCTACTTCAGACTTAAGATATATGGTGTAAGGAAAAAAGCTTATGTGCATGTAGACTTTTCTTCAGATAGAGTTTGCATGTTCTGATCTCTGTATGTATGGCAGATGTTTTTGCTTATGTCTTCCTCAGTGATGCCTGCGCTAGTTCACATTCCAATGAATGTAATTTATTTCACAGATATTTTCCAATGACGGCCAGTTCAAAAGTCGTTTTGGCATACGGGGACGCTCTCCAGGGCAGCTGCAGCGGCCCACAGGAGTGGCTGTACATCCCAGTGGGGACATAATCATTGCCGATTATGATAATAAATGGGTCAGCATTTTCTCCTCCGATGGGAAATTTAAGGTAAGATTAACTACTAATTGTTCACTAAACAATGGAGAGGAGGAATAGGAAATACAAGACGAAACTGTGTATTTCTTTTTTGAGATGCCATGCAACAGTCAACAATTCTTCATACACAAAGACATCTGGACATCTAAGTTTGTGAAGTGAGAGTAACAGTGATAGTTTCCTAAGTCTATTCATATATATCCTAAATGTGGCTTTGTTTTTTAAAGCAATTAGGTTGCTCAGTCACTTTTTTCTTTAAAACCATAGATTTAGAGGGAAACTGGTCCTGTTACCTCAATTCAATGAAAAACAACAAGCTTTTGAAAAGCGTTATTAAGAGGCAGTTTATATTTCTCAAATTAGTCTACATGTTGTCACTTAGGAGGTACTTTTTACTTTCTCAGGCCTGCAACAGATGATATGGGACAAACAGAATTGTAAAAAATAGTTTCCACCTTTTAAAAATGTACAGGCTCATTTTGGAAAAAAGACTCATACACAAGAAATGACAGCAAACAATTTGTGTCAGTCTCTAATGAGTCATACACACTGATACAATCTGAAAACATATTGTTAAAGTATGTAATATGGGATTTGGAAAGAAAAGAAAATGAAGGCTGAATTTCCAGAGAAAATGCAAGTGGAGCTACACTTTGAGGGATCCCATTGTTTGATATATTTACTATCATTCCCAGCATCAGCTTTTTGCAAATAAAGATTTGACTCAGTGTCTTCACCAAATCACCAAAGAGTAGAGAGCCCTCTGGTGATAACAGAAATCTCTCTTATGAGGTGTCATCAAAGAATTGTATCAGCCTGCCCGTTTTCTACATTTGTTCATAAGAAAATTATGAGACATCTTGCCAAAGATCTTTGTAAGGGCCAATTGCACTGTGCCTTATATATTTCCCTGTCCAGCCTACTGGAGGCTTCTATTTCTGTTGACAACATGAGTGTTAACTCAGATCAACCCATTGCCATCCCAGCTTATTACTGTTTGACCATCGGCAAATCGTAACTTCCTTGAGCTTCAATAGCCTCGAATTTAAAATTTTGATTTAAAAAAGATCTGTCTTGCCTGGGCATGGTGGCTCATGCCTGCAATCCCAGCACTTTGGGATTGAAGCAGGAGGATCGCTTGAGCTCAGGAGTTCAAGACCAGCCTGGGAAACATGGCAAGACCCTGCCTCTACAAAAAATAAAAAAAAAAATTAGCCAGGTGTGGTTGTGCAGGCCTGTAGTCCCAGCCACTTGGGAGGCTGAGGTGGGAGGATTGCTTGAGCCCAGAAGTTAGAGGCTGCAGTCGCCCATGACTACACTAGTACACTGCAGCCTGGGTGACAGAGTAAGACCCTGTCTCAAAAGAAAAAAAGACCTATCTCATAGGATTTAAGCAAAGACTAAATGAGATTTTATGTGCCACATACAAAATAAAGATCTAAGAAATGAATGTTCTTTTCCATGCCGCTAGTAACCCTGTCCAAAAAAATGAAGTCTTGTTTGGTCAGCTATGGTTTGGGCTTCATGTCCTCACACAGGCACCTGGTGGTCATCACTTTCTTGTCTAGGAGTTTGGAGGTGCTGCTTTTCATAATCCATTCTGGGCCGGGCGCGGTGGCTCAAGCCTGTAATCCCAGCACTTTGGGAGGCCGAGACGGGCGGATCACGAGGTCAGGAGATCGAGACCATCCTGGTTAATATGGTGAAACCCCGTCTCTACTAAAAAGTACAAAAAAACTAGCCGGGCAAGGTGGCGGGCGCCTGTGGTCCCAGCTACTTGGGAGGCTGAGGCAGGAGAATGGCGTGAACCCGGGAGGCGGAGCTTGTAGTGAGCTGAGATCTGGCCACTGCCCTCCAGCCTGGGCGACAGAGCGAAACTCCGTCTCAAAAAAAAAAAAAAAAAAAAAAAATAATCCATTCTGGAATTCTAAAGATTACTCAAAGTGTACTCATTGGTTTTTTATTGGAAGAATTTCTATTTTCCTTTTTAAAGTCTTCAGATTGCTGTAGTCCCCTCATTGTTTTTATGAAATGAGTTACTTACATAATTGTGAAACTCTCAGATTTGAGCCTCTATTTTGTGTGAGGCAGCATCTTGTCAATTTTGGAGACTGAAAAGGTGTCATTTTTTATTCCACAATATTGCATGTAATTCTTCAATCACCCTTGAATTTTTGGTTCCACTAGAAATTTAATGGCTCTGTAGGATGACCACATATACATAAAAATCTCCTGACTTTCTGTAGCTCTAACTTCTTCTCCCCCCCTTTTTTTTTGCATTTTAATAATTGTGTATGTGGTAAGACATACCCAAATATGACAAGTTTAATGTGAATATTTATATGTTGAATATCTTGAAAATGTTTATATAGTTTGGAGGCAACCCATTTGTTTATGTTTTATACTCTAGCAAAACTGTGATCTGTCTTTGTAAATTCAGAAGCTAATACTAAAATAGGTTCACATACGGAGACAGGAGTTTTATGTCTAAGGATTAAGGGCTCTCTAAGCATTTTTTGTTCGGTGGTTCAATAGTCTATCTGTAATAGACACTCTTAGAAAACTGGGTTCTTAGAGTTGGAATATTAAGGGTAATAATGGGAATAAACTCTAAAGAACACTCATGCCCCCTAGAGGACTGGGGGAGTGGAGGTGGTGTAGTTTCAGCAATACCCTTTTCTATGATAGGTGTTGATCAAAACCCAAAGGGTAAAAGGATAGCACATGAAAACACTTTAGGACCCTCACAGGAGTTCATCCAAGTGGAATATCCACAGGTATAGGCAGAGATACTTATTTTCTTCTGTGGTGGGACTCAGTAAAATTAAACAGGTGCTGAGAAAGACATACGTTTAACACCAGTATAGACTCTTTGTATTTATTCCTAGTAGTTCCAGAGATGTAACATCTTATCTCCTTTTCTTTCTTTTATTCACCAATTTATTAGCCCTAATTTTTATTTCTCTCTGCTTCCTCTAAATTTATTCTATCTTCCCCACTGCCTCCTATCATCCAGCCCATCAAGAAACCTTTTCTATCCAAACAAATAGAGACACCTCTGGCCACCTTACTGTAAAATATCTCATCTCTTTCCTGTTCAATTTAAAGACCTATTTGTTGAGTTAAATACCCTGATTAAACCATTCCAAAGGCAGGATTAAAATATTTTTGCTGGGCCAGACTCAGTGACTCACACCTGTAATCCCAGCACTTTGGGAGACCGAGGTGGGCAGATCACCTGAGATCAGGAGTTCAAGACCAGTCTGGCCAACATGGTGATGGGTGCCTGTAATCCCAGCTACTTGGGAGACTGAGGCAGGAGAATCGCTTGAACCCGGGAGGCAGAGGTTGCAATCAGCCGAGATCGCACCATTGCACTCCAGCCTGGGCAACAAGAGTGAAACTCTGTCTCAAAGAAAAAAAAATATATCTATATATATGTATAATATATATATTTTTATATATTATACATTTTTATATTTTTATATATACTTTTATATATTTTGTTTGTTTGTTGTTTGTTTACTATTCTGTTTAAGACGGGGTTGACACAATCAGGGAAATGCAGGGATCACTTGGTTGAATCCAGTGCAACTAAACAAGGAGTGATGAAGGGAAGTGGAAAGAAATTTTGGTTCAATGTTTAAGTTATTCTTTTAAATCTACCCTAGTTGTCACTACGTGATAGAATGGAAGTAATCCTTTATTTTCTCTTTTTATTCTAGATAATTATCCATTTGATATTATTTGTTTGAGTCATCTAAGCAACTGCAAGTGTTCATAATGTTAAGTAGTAATAATATTCTTGTTTTAATCATGGAAGTGCCTTCTCTCCCTTTTGATCTCTGCTGACTTACCCTCAGTTAGACATGAAAGAACAAATGCCATTTCTTTACCTACCATTATGTTATAGCCTCTTTGATCTTTGGGCTAGATTGGAGAATCAGAATCAAATTTACACAGCAGTTTCTCTTGCCAAGAAAACCACTGTTTCTTTCCTAAGTGATTGTGTTCCTTTGCTCTAAAGAGATGAAATCTGAATCTCCGTCATTTATAAACTTAGAAGAATAAAAGGAGCATATAAAGTCTAAAGTCCCCATCATGGAAAAGTCCCATCCTGCTACTAGAAAATTTAAAAATACATATGTGGTTCACATTATATTTCTATCACACAGCACTAATATAGAGAGATAAAATAAGAAGGCTAAAGCATAACTTATGAGAATATAACTTTTGGGGTTTTCTAAGCTATAGACGCTGATTTCTCACTTTTCCTTCCAGAAGTCTATATACATACATGCACACATATAACACGCGTGGACTCAGACTACACTCATCATTCCCTACCTTAATTTGTTTAATAAGATGTCTGAGAGTTTTTGTTGTTGTTGTTGTTATTGTTTTTGAGACAGACTCTCGCTCTGTTACCCAGGCTGGAGTGCAGTGGCGCAACCTCAGCTAACTGCAACCTTCATCTCCCGGATTCCAGTGATTCTCCTGCCTCAGCCTCCTGAGTAGCTGGGATTACAGGCACCCGCCACCACACCCAGCTAATTTTTGTGTTTTTAGTAGAGATGGGGTTTCACCTTGGCCAGACTGGTCTCAAACTCCTGACCTCAAGTGATCCTCCCACTGTGGCCTTCCAAAGTGCTGGGATTACAGGTGTGAGCCACTGTGCCTGGCGGAGAGTTCTTTCATAAAAACACATAGATCTACTTCCCTCCAACACGTCAAGCCTGGGTGCCAGGGAGAACTGTGGTTCTTACAGTTTCCCTGACTTAACATATATTCCCTCCTGCTGTTTCCTCACCTGGGGTGCTCCTTCTCCTTCCTTGTCTACTGTGGCCTCATCAACTTATCACTTCACATGCCTTCTTAGATGGCCTATTTGAATTCTCCCAAGTATATTAAAATGAAGACTCAATACCAGACTCTTTAAAGAGATACAGTAGACATGTTTGTCCCTGCAATATGACTGAGACATACTTGCGGGCAGGAGCTACATCTTATTTGTGTTTGTTTGCCATATGCCTAGAATACAGTGTCAGGCAATAGTGGGTGCTTGGGCAGTGTTTGTAGAATTAGGAAATAAATAAGTGAATGAGTGAAGCACTTCTTTATATGTAGTCTAGAAATTCAAGTCATAGAAAGAAAAGTAAATGTACAAGACCTATATCTCATGGCAAATAGACATTTAAATACACACCACAGTCTACTCAGGAACAGGAATAAAATTTAAAATATGATATATGATAGAAATCAAATGCTTTTCCCCTATTTTAAAATATGATAAAAAGTGGAGCCATTTAATCATCATGATTGCCCTATAATAATGCTAGACTTTTAAAATTAATGTATTCAACAAATATTCATTGAATATTTATTATGCACCAAGAAGTGTGTTGCCTCTGAGTACACAAAAGTGAATAAAACACATGTGACTCCCGCCCAAAGAGAACTTAATTCTCATAAAGTTCAATGCGAGATGCCTGGCAATTTTTTTTTTAATTATTGTTATTTAAAAAAAAATTTTTTTTATTATTATACTTCAAGTTCTAGGGTACATGTGCACAACGTGCAGGTTTGTTACATATGTATACTTGTGCCATGTTGCTGTGCTGCACCCATCAACTCGTCAGCACCCATCAACTCATCATTTACATCAGGTATAACTCCCAATGCAATCCCTCCCCCCTCCCCCCTCCCCATAATAGGCCCCGGTGTGTGATGTTCCCCTTCCAGCGTCCAAGTGATCTCATTGTTCAATTCCCACCTATGAGTGAGAACATGCGGTATTTGGTTTTCTGTTCTTGCGATAGTTTGCTGAGAATGATGGTTTCCAGCTGCATCCATGTCCCTACAAAGGACACAAACTCATCCTTTTTTATGGCTGCATAGTATTCCATGGTGTATATGTGCCACATTTTCTTAATCCAGTCTGTCACTGATGGACATTTGGGTTGATTCCAAGTCTTTGCTATTGTGAATAGTGCCGGAATAAACATATGTGTGCACGTGTCTTTATAGCAGCATGATTTATAATCCTTTGGGTATATACCCAGTAATGGGATGGCTGGGTCATATGGTACTTCTAGTTTTAGATCCTTGAGGAATCGCCATACTGTTTTCCATAATGGTTGAACTAGTTTACAATCTCACCAACGGTGTAAAAGTGTTCCTATTTCTCCACATGCTCTCCAGCACCTGTTGTTTCCTGACTTTTTAATGATTGCCACTCTAAGTGGTGTGAGATGGTATCTCATTGTGGTTTTGATTTGCATTTCTCTGATGGCCAGTGATGATGAGCATTTTTTCATGTGTCTGTTGGCTGTATGAATGTCTTCTTTTGAGAAATGTCTGTTCATATCCTTTGCCCACTTTTTGATGGGGTTGTTTGTTTTTTTCTTGTAAATTTGTTTGAGTTCTTTGTAGGTTCTGGGTATTAGCCCTTTGTCAGATGAGTAGATTGCAAAAATTTTCTCCCATTCTGTAGGTTGCCTGTTCACTCTGGTGGTAGTTTCTTTTGCTGTGCAGAAGCTCTTAAGTTTAATTAGATCCCATTTGTCAATTTTGGCTTTTGTTGCCGTTGCTTTTGGTGTTTTAGACATGAAGTCCTTGGGCAATTTTGATATTAATTATGATCTATAACAATGACAGTGATGGCTTCCCTACAGTGACTGCTTGCTATGTGCTACACTCTACAATAAACCCTTTACCTACCTTATTCTACTTAATACATCTTCCAAAAATGCCATAGGGAGTTGTCGAGTTGTCATTTTTTGGACATTTTTTAATGTATAAGGAATCTGAAGTTTGAGGAAATGAAATCCATCTGTGCTATTCCAGGTGTGTTTAAGTCAAGCAATGGAAGTTCTGTCAAGCAAAGTTCCAAGTCATAATCCAGTGATCTTTCACCAGACCACACTGCCTCTTCAGCAGGGAACTGTGACCCCAGTTTAGGGGATCCTAGACTATTTTTGGTGGTGATCTCTTTCAAGAATAAGGATTTTAGGGGCTGGGCATGGGGGCTCATGCCTGTAATCCTAGCACTTTGGGAGTACGAGGCGGGTGGATCACGAGGTCAGGAGTTCAAGACCAGCCTGGCCAACAAAGTGAAACCCCGTCTCTACTAAAAATACGAAAAAAAAATGGCTGAGCATGGTGGTGCGCGCCTGTAGTCCCGGCTGCTCAGGAGGCTGAGGCAGGAGAATTGCTTGAACCCGGGAGGTGGAGGTTGCAGTGAGCCGAGATTGTGCTACTGCACTCCAGCTTGGGCAACAGAATGAGACTTTGTCTCAAAAAAATAAATAAATAAATAAAAGAACAAGGATTTATATAGATATCAGTAGCAGATAATGGATGTGACAAAGCCAGTTTTCCAAGACAGAAGTTCATTGTGATGTATGAGTAGCTGTGTACCTGCTTGAACCTTCAGGTAAATGTTGACCAAAACAGTGTTTATCTTCATGTTCCGTAGTGGTTTAAACTTTGACTCTATACTCTACTTCTATTTCTGTACTTGTTTCTAACAGACAAAAATTGGATCAGGAAAGCTGATGGGACCAAAAGGAGTTTCTGTGGACCGCAATGGGCACATTATTGTTGTGGACAACAAAGCGTGCTGCGTGTTTATCTTCCAGCCAAACGGGAAAATAGTCACCAGGTTTGGTAGCCGAGGAAATGGGGACAGGCAGTTTGCAGGTACACTCGATGGTAATATGTAAACCCCCTTTTTTATGTTTCTTCTGCTCACATTTGCATGATGTTGGAGCATGTTGAAGACACCGCATACCTAATGTGTTTGCTGGCTTTGGGAAAGATGCTGGGGATAAAATCTAAGTAAAAGCATGGTTCGTTGCTTCTCAGTCACCACCACCCACCCGGCAGTAAGTTGAGCTGTAGTCCATGTGTGGTTTTTATTGGTGGCAGTTCACAACTCAGAAGTCTAGCTTTGAAATATTCATATTAAATAAGGTATAAATTTTAAAATAAAAATATTTGAAAAACAAGGGAATAGCTACTGTTTCAGCCTAGCTGTAGCTTTGCTTAAAAAGCCACTGAATGAGAATTTTTTTTCACCTTTCTAGGTTATTGTAAGAGAACAGGAGTCTAGAATATTTGCTAGGTTTAAGGAGGGCAGTCTGTTTTACGTCTCTTTGGTGTAGCACTTTGCAATCACAAGCTTATTTAGGTTTTTGCATCTGCAAGAAGAGGCTGAAAATAGCTTATTAATTTTCTTTTTGAAAGGATGCTTTTGGCACTTAGTTTAATTTGCATAATATTTGTTTGTGCTTTGTTTCCAGTTCTGCCAAGGTTCTGAATGTCACCCAGAATTATAGTGTGGGTTTTCTGTTCTTTTGTTTCATTTTGTTTTGTTTTTGAGACAGGGTCTCGCTCTGTCACCCAGGCTGGAGAGCAGTGGCATGATCTCAGCTTACTGCAGCCTAAACCTCCCGGGTTCAAGTGATCCTCCTGCCTCAGCCCTCCAAGTCTAGGACTATAGGCGTGTGCCACCATGCCCAGCTGATCAAGTTTTTTAAAATTACATATTGGAGTCCCTTTTCCAATGCTGAGTTGCCACGTCTTTCCTCGGTGGGAGCTGAGGGCTCTAAAATGACTAACAGATACTCAGGGAAGCTGGCAGATTGACTTTCAGATGGTGGCATGGAGAATGAATTCTGATGCTTACTGCTCCTCCCACTTCATTAGGGCTGCTAGAACTCCCAGCCTGATTGGGAAGGCGTCAGAATAGACTGGCACAAGCAGAGAATAATATAGGATCCATGTTATCTGGAGCTGGAGGTCTGGCTGAATGATCTTTCAAAGACTGAGTCTGTGATTCTTTGTACTTGCTTAAATAACTAAGTTAATATATTTATTGTGTGATTGTTACAGTAACTGCTATATGTAATCACTTTTGTTGTAGTCATCACGTATTTTTTTCCATCTTTGTTGCAGGTCCCCATTTTGCAGCTGTAAATAGCAATAATGAGATTATTATTACAGATTTCCATAATCATTCTGTCAAGGTACTATAAGCACATAAGTTGTTATTAACTTTTAACTGCTTTTATGGAGAAATTGGTCTGCGAGAAAATAATGCAGTACTTACATATGGCACCAAAGGGAGTTAACCAGAAGAGTAGACTTTGCTTCTGCTCAAAGATGCCAGTTTTAATTTGGACTTACAGACCTTGGAAAGTTGGGAAATTGAACAAAATGTGGTGGCAATAAGTTGCTTAATTTGAAATTGGTGCAAATGAAGAGGACTTGAAAATTAAATTTTAAAAAGCAGTTCATTGAACTTAGAGGCAGAACTTTCTGAAGCTTAATATTTTGTGGCTAGTCAATAAATTAAAATCACTTTTTCAATTTTCTGCATCTTTTTGTTTAAAAAAAATAGGTATTTGGCTCTGTTACAACAACAGATGGCATGGGGAGGGGGATAACCCTAGCATACATTCATATATTTTATACTTCTTAGAATGCTTTCACACATTTGGTGTTCTTTAGAAAACAGTGACCCATAGTATATCTTTCTTACTAGGTACCAGGGGAGAGAGATTTGAACTTTATTATGAGAAAATCAGGAAATAATAAAATGGTTCAAAACAAATTACTCACTTGCTGAAATGATGAGAAAATATTTAGTAATATCCTAGATCAAGCTTCTCAAGGTGTGATGCATGTTCCACTGAAGGTATGATCAGTGACCATAGGCAGTGCACCGTAGATATTTTTATTTTAAGTTATGCATTTATTTTAGTGCTACCTTTTGTTTACATCAAGTGATGCTGTTTTATACTTATAGACATAATAAAGTTTTTCTTTTAAATACATTCATTTAAATTTCAAAAGGTGAGTCATTTTAAAGGAAAAATAATAAGGAAACAGCAGAGGATGCCAGTGAGTAAAGTTTGCACTTAGAGAAAATGATTGAGCAACCAAAATAAATAATGACTTATCAATGCTAATGATTGGGATAGCTAGATAAGGGGTAAGATTTTTAACACCCAAAGGTACTGTCTGTGATGTCCTTTCTGCATCCTGGAAAGCCTTTAACCTGAGTAAATGGAGAGGGCTTGGACCTTTTTGATGGGTGCCAAGTCCCTGTGCAGACAGTAGCGCACAGTGGGCTGCAGAAATGGGGTCAGGATAAGGGAACAAGGTGCCCACTGTTGCTTTTTTCTGAAACTGCTCCCTGCCATATTGTCTCTCCAGAGATGCTCACGTAGTGGCATAGGTCCCCCTACACTCAAATGCAGATAATCTGCATTCCCTGCCGACACTACTGTCCATGGGAAGTGTCTTGGTAAAAGGAATAGGATAGTGGAAAAAGTTGATAGCCAAAGAGAGATGGGAGTAGAGAGCAAAGAGGCAGCAGGAACCGGGCTGGGGACTGCCTCCCCGGGGGGGTTATAACCGTCCTGGAGAATGAGCACAACTGTCAAAGGATAACACAGGTTGTTCTCATACTTCCTACTCTCACTCACTTCGTAGAGGAATCATTCATATAACTACA
Organism: Theropithecus gelada; assembly: GCF_003255815.1. Taxonomy (NCBI): domain Eukaryota; kingdom Metazoa; phylum Chordata; class Mammalia; order Primates; family Cercopithecidae; genus Theropithecus; species Theropithecus gelada. The sequence continues at coordinate 150,285,207 of NC_037672.1, forward strand.
GGGCATTCAGCAAGAAGAAAACCCATACGAGATCCTAACAGTACAAAGGCCAGCAAATGCTTGCATAGGTTCTGCCCACTCCCAACTGAAAGACAGTCATAATTAATCAAGTTGCTCTTTTCTACTAAGTGGAACTGTGATCTCAGAGCCTTTCCTGTCCAGTGCTCCAGGTAACCTCTAAGAATCAACTGGCATTGGTATGTGGGATGGCTCCTATTCACCACTCCTGGCTGACACTGTAGAAAGAATTAAAACATATATAAGTAACTGAAATGCAAGGCAGGTAGCACTAAATAGTTTATAAAATAGGCACATATAAAGCTTCCTAACTTTCCAAAAGAAAAGAGAAGATTTCCTTAATTAAGATTATCAGGGGAGACTTCCAAGCGGAGCTGATATTTGACATGAGCAGAATTTTGAAATCAGGAAAGGGCTATCATCAAGGTGATTTTTTTAAAAAAAATTGCTTTATATATTTATTGTAAAAAGCAAAACTTTAAAAAAAACTAAACTCATACTTCTGCCTCTTAATTTTTCATGTGAATAATTTTTAAGTAATTAAATGGCATTTTAATCGGGAAAAATAGAAAATACGAAACATTCATAATTCTTAAGATTCTGAAAACTCTTCAAGTTTTCAGTTTGGTAGAAGTAGATTATTTTAGCTATTTATTTAAACTCAATTTTCTTCTTGTTTAAAAAAACCATAGCCTTTCGTTGTTGTCGTTTCTCTTCTTTTTGACAACTATTACCAAATAAGTTTTATGGAATTACTTGGGTTTTTCATTCCCATGTAATGCTGGGCAGTTAGCAATAGTTCTGAATTCAGGTCACTTCTCTGTTGATAAGTATAAAAAACACATCTATAGGTCAGTGCTAACAAGGGGTCTAGTTGGCTCCTTAGCTGTCTGCAGAATATATTTTCTTTTCATCACAAAACAAGTAAGACTAGATTTGGCATCCTTCTTATCCCAAAATGAAGCAAAACCACTTGAGTCATTTGGATTATGTCTGACTCAGAAAGATAAATAAGGCTGGGCACAGTAGCTCATGCCTGTAATCCCAGCCCTTTGGGATGCCAAGGCGGACAGCTCACCTGAGGTCAGGAGTTCGAGACCAGTCTGGCCAACAGGGTGAAACCTTGTCTCTACTAAAAATACAAAAATTATCCGGGCGTGATGGCAGGCGCCTGTAATCGCAGCTACTCAGGAGGTTGAGGCAGGAGAATTGCTTGAACCGGGAAGTGGAGGTTGTGGTGAGCCAAGATTGCACCACTGCATTCCAGCCTGAGTGACAGAATGAGACTCCATCTCAAAAAAAAAAAAAAAAAAAAGGAAAGATAAACAAAAAGATTATTTGTAGGACTTAATAAGGGAAAAAATAGAGAATAATAAATTGTGTCCACCATAAACATGTTCCCATTGGTCTTTAAAACTAGAATGTGTTATGTAAAAGGAGACAAAAAGAGTCAGAAAAACAATTTAAACATGGCATCTTAGTAAAAGCTGGTTGTTCTTGCCTTGTTCCTTTCTAAAGAACCACAGAGGTTGCTTGCTTTCTTGGCAAGTATGTAATTAATTCAGGAAGTAGCCATGACTCTTTCTTTTTATCGTAATGTGAGTTTAGCCTGTAGAGATGGAAGTGTCCTACTTTCCCAAGGTACTTACCTAAAAGTAATGGTCATTTTGATCTTTTGAAATCAGAGATGACAACAAGTGACATTCTAAAAAGTCTTGAGATCATCCCCAAATGAAGATCTACACTCAAATATAGTGAACTCTTTCAGTTCTACATTTGAGGAAACCTTACTCTCAAAGTGCCTTGTACATAATACTTTCTGACTTGTTAATGAATATTTCTATGCATCTAGGCATCATGACAATGGAAGTTAAAAATAATGTCCTGGAGACATTTCAAAACCATTAGGTATCATCTGAATCATCAAGATACAATTATGCTTACTATAGTGTTATCACTAAACATTAATATTTTTTTCAAAATCAGTGATCTGTGTTGATATATATTTAGTAGCACTTTATTAGTAAGAATATGTAATTAACCATAGCACTCCACTGCTTAGCCATATCAGATGATAGAGAATTTGCTTAAGAGTTCTGCTGAGCTCCCTTCTTCTAACAGCTTCCCTTCTCTCTACTGAGAGATAAAAGAGTAATAGAAAATAGAGTAATAGAAACTACTTTTCTATTCATCAAACCCTTAGGATCATATAAACTCTCGAACTAAAATATCTTCTGAGGATAAATAAAAAAGCCCTTTTCTTATTTCTCACCTGCTGCTACCACACATGTGCACACACACATGCAATGAATTTCTCCCATTCTAAGTATGAAGTCCAGCCTACTCTTTCTAGTTATGTTGATGTCGTAAAATGATAATAAATTCTGAGCATCTGGCATAACAAAAATCTCCTACTCTCTGATCCAACTTTTAATAGTCATCCATCCTGTTAGAAATATCAATACAATGCCCATTCTTGAAATTTAGCAATTTCTTTAAAGGTGGGAATAATAATATTATTGAAAATTATAGAGCTTCTTACTCATACTAACTTGTATAGTATTATAATTTACAATAAAGATATCTTTCACATAAGGATTTAATAACCAGACATAAGCCAAAAAAATGATCATTTAACAAATGATAAATCAGATTTATACAGTAATTTGGGGAAACACAATGATATGCAGTCTATCTTGTAGATTTTATTTTCTTTTTTTAGAATGTCTTAAATCATGGATCTTGTTATAAATAACCTACTCAAACAGATATTTTTTAATCCATAATGTTGATTCAAGTATTTCTATGTAAAACAAAATAATTTAACAATATTTCATACAGGTGTTTAATCAGGAAGGAGAATTCATGTTGAAGTTTGGCTCAAATGGAGAAGGAAATGGGCAGTTTAATGCTCCAACAGGTGTAGCAGTGGATTCAAATGGAAACATCATTGTGGCCGACTGGGGAAACAGCAGGATCCAGGTAGATCAACGTGCTAATGTATATGGTTAGAGTGTTTGGCATTTGTTGAAAGTGAAGAATTTGCTGTCCCCCAAACTGGAATGTTTCTCTTTTCCTTTGGTTAGGACATAGGACCATAGATACTCTCACCAGAAGGACCAAACTCAGCAACATGGAGTAGAAAAAATGTTACCAGAGTGAAACCCTTTAAATCGGGGTTTTAACCTGGACCCCACAGACCCCACAAAGGGTCTGAAGATAGAATTCAAGGGGGCCATTGAACAAAAATATTACATTATTATTTTTATGAACCTCTGGCTGAAAATTATCATTTCCCTTAATCATGAATATAAGCAACAATCATAGTAATTTTAGTAATGCCTATGACTTTGTCACCAAGAAAAATCACAGAAATTTGCATATCATATCAGTTGCAAAAATCTTGAATTGTCACTTATTCTCATCACTACTTCAAAATTACAGTAATTATTAGACCCATTACTATTTCTTATTATTTAATATGCTAATTTTTAGAAGCACACCCATATTGCTCTATCATAATTTAGTAATATTTTAATAGCTATATTTTAATATGATTTTTTACAATCCATGTGTTTTGTTTTATGAATTTAAAAACACTATTGTGCTAAATGACGCACGAGTCAAAGAGGAAGTCTCAAGGAAAATTGTAAAATATATTGGACTGAATGAAAATGCAAATAGGACATACCAAAATTTGTGGAATTTAGCAAAAACAATGCTGAGAGGGAAATTAATATGCTAAATACTTCTATTAGAAAAGAGGAAACATGTTAAATCAATGATCTAAGCTGCCACCTGAAAGAAGCTAGAAAGAAAAGAGCAAACCCCAAACAAGCAGAAGGAAGCAAGGCTGAAATTAAAGGTGGGGCGCTGTGGCTCACGCCTTTAATCCCAGCACTTTGTGAGGCCAAGGCAGGCAGATCACTTGAGGTCAGGAGTTTGCGACAAGCCTGGCCAACATGGTGGAATCCTGACTCTACTAAAAATACAAAAAATTTGTCAAGGGTGGTGGCAGGCGCCTGCAACCCCAGCTACTCAGGAGGCTGAAGCAGGAGAATCACTTGAACCCAGGAGGCAGAGGCTTCAGTGAGCCAAGATTGCATCATTGCACTCCAGCCTGGGCAACAGAAGGAGACTCTGTCTCAAAAAATTAAAAAAAAAAAAGAAATTCAAAAAAGAAAAGCAATAGGGAAAATCCATGAAATAGCGAACTGGCTCTTTGAAAAGATAAACCAGCAAAACCCTAGCAAGACTGACAAAGGAAATAAAAGACACAAAATACTAATATTAATACATGTCCTGTAGACATCAAAAGGATAATAAAGGCATTCTGTGAACAGCTCTGCATACATAAGTTTGACAACTTAGATGAAATAGACAACTTCTCAAAAAATACCAACTCCGCAACTTCAGTATGAAATAATTTGAATAACCCTCTAACCTATTAAGAAAAGTTAATTCATAATTTTAAAACACCAAAAAGAAATGTCTAGACTGAGATGATTTCACCATGGAATTCTACCAAATGTTTAAAGAATTTAGTAACAATTGTATATAATTTCTTCCAGAAAATAGAAGATAAGAGAATACTTCCCAACTCATTTTCCAATCAGCTTTTGAAGCCCTGTTACCAAAGCCAGTACAAAAAGGAAAGCTACACACCAATATTCCTCCTGTGTGTAAATATTCTTAAAGATATATTAACAAATATAATTCAGCAATATGTAAAAATCGCTCCATGAGCAAGTGGAGTTTATTCCAGGAATGCAAGACTAGTTTAGTACTAGAAAATCAGGGAGTCTCTGAGCTACTCTGGCTTGGGAGGCTGCCCTTTAAAAAATAAAAATAAAAATAAAGAAAATCAGTCAATGTAATAATCCACCATATTAAAATTCTAAAGAAGAAAAACTAAATGATCATATCAATTGACACTGAAAAATCATTTAACAAAATTTAATACCCATTCAACTCTCAGAAAACTAAGAAGAAAGACTCTCAACTTGATAAACAACATCTATGAAAACCTATAGCTAACACCATAGTTCATAGTAAAAGACTGAATGCATTCCCTGTAGAGCAAGGATGTCTGCAAGGATGTCTCACCATTCTTGTTCAATATAATACTAGAAGTTCTAGCCAGCACAAAAGGTAGAAAGGAAATAAAAAGCTTACAAATTAGAATAGAATAAATTAACCACTCTCCCTGCTTGCAGATAACATGATGTTTACAAAGAAAATCCCAAATAATCTACAAAAAAAGTTCCTACAATAGGTGAGTTCAGCAAGATTGCAGAATACAAGATCAACATACAAAAATCAATTATGGTCGGGCATGGTGGCTCATGCATGTAACGCCAGCACTTTGGGAGGCCAAGGTGGGAGGATTGCTTGAGGCCAGGAGTTTGAGACTAGCCTGGGCAACACAGGAAGACCCTATCTCTACAAAAAAAATACAAAGATTAGCCAGACATAGTGGCACATGTCTATAGGCTCAGCTACTCAGAAGGCTGAGGCAGAAGGATTCCTTAAGTCTGGGAGTTGGAGACTGCAGTGAGCTATGATTGTGCTACTGCACTACAGCCTGGGTGACAGAACAAGACCCTGTCTCTTAAGAAAAACCAAAAATATCGATTATGTTTTTATAAACTAGCAACAAACAGTGAAAACCAAAATTAAAAACACAATACCATTTAGAATCACTGAAAAAATATATACTTAGGTATAACAACAAAACATATTCAATATTTGTATGCTGAAAACTATAAAATGCTGGCAAAAGAAATCAAAGAACGTCTAAGTAAATGGAGAAACAACTGTGTTCATAGATTGCAAGACTCAACAATGATGTCAGTTGTCTTCAATTAATATGCAGGTTTAATACAAAATCTCAGCAGGACTTTTTGCAAATATAAATCTTATTTTAAAATTTATATGGCAAGGGAAAGGAAATAGCTAAAATAATTTTGAAAAAGAAGAATAAATTGAGAGGAATCACTCTACCCTTACTAACCCATAGGGTAAGCTATATGACTTACTATATAGTTACCATAATCAAGCCTATGTAATATGGTGGAGGAATAGACACATACATCGGTGGGACAGAATAGAGAATCTAGAAATCACTCCCACAGTTGTACAGCCTATCGTATTTTGACAAAGATACAAAAGCAATTTTGTATGAGGAATGATGGCCTTTTCAACAAATGGGACTGGAACAACCAAGACCACCACAGAGGAAAAAAAAAATGAACGTTAATTTGTACAAAAAGTTGACTCAAATTGGACTGTAGATTTAACTGTAAAAGATAAAACTATAACATTTTTAGAAGATAATGTTTGAGGAGATAAACTTTTAGAATAATTTAAGAGAAAATCTTTGGGACCTAGGGCTCCGTGAAGAGTTTTTAGACATAATACCCAAACTATAATCCATAAAAGAAAAACAATTAACAAATTGGATTTCATAAAAAAAAAAAAAGCTTTTGCTCTGTGAAAAATCCCTTTAAGAGGCTAAAAAGACAGGCAACAGACTGAGAGAAAATATTTACCAACTGAATTTCTGACAAAGGAATTATACCTAGAATGTAAAGATTCTCAAGATTCATTAGTAAAATAATCAAACAATCCAATTAGAATAATGAGCAAAAGGTGGCCGGGTGCTGTGGCTCACACCTGTAATCCCAGCAATTTGGCATGCCAAGGCAGGTGGATCACCTGAGGTCAGGAGTTTGAGACCATTTCCTGGCAAAATGGCAAAACTGCATCTCTACTAAAAATACAAAAATTAACTGGATGTGGTGGTGTGTGCCTGTAATCCCAGCTACTTGGGAGGCTGAGGCAGGAGAATCACTTGAACCCAGAAGGTGGAGGTTGCAGTGAGCCATGATCACGCCATTGCACTCCAGCCTGGCTGACAAGAATGAAATTTCATCTCAAAAAAAAAAAAAAAGGAAGAAAAGAAAAATGAGCAAAAGGCATTAAGAGAAATTTTACCGAAGAGGATGTTTACATAAAAAGATGTGCAATATCACTAGACATTAGGGAAGTACAAATTAAGACCATGGTGAGATATTACTGCACACTTATAAGGATAGCTAAAATTAAAAATACTAATAATGCCAAACACTGGAGAGCATGTAGAGAAACTAGATCTCTCATGCATTGCTGGTAGAAATGCAAAACTACAGTCAGCCTGGAAAATTGTTTGGCCGTTTCTTTAAAAACTAAACATATACTTACCACACAGCCCATAAATTATACTCCTGGTTGTCCCAGAGAAGTGAAAACTTACATCCACACAAAAATCTGCACATTGTTGTTCATACAAGGTTTATTTGTAATAGCCCAAAACTGAAAATAACCCAGATGTCTTTCAATAGGTTAATGACTAAACAAACTGGTGTATCTATACTATGGAATATGACTTGGCATTAAAACGGAACAGACTAATGATACACTCAACAACTCGGATGCATCTCAAGGGCATGATGCTGAGTGAAGAAAAGCCATTTTCAGAAGGTTACATACTATATGATTCTATTTGTGTAACATTCTCAAAAAAATAACAAAATTATAAAGAAGGGAAACAGATTAGTGATTGGCAAGGATTAGAGATGTGAGGAAAGGGGAGTGAGTATGACCATAAAGATGTAGCAAGAGGGAGATCTTTATGTTGATGGGATAATTCTGTATGTTGGTTGCAGTGGTAAATCTACACACATGATAAAATGACGTAAAACTGTACACACACAACCCAAAGTCAATGTATTGGGTTTTGTGTGGTACTATAATTACAGAAGATGTGACCATTGGGGGAAACTGAGTCAAGAGTACCCAGGACCTTTCTCTACTATCTTTGCCACTTCCTATGAATCAATAATTATTTCAAAATAAAAATTTAACAAAAATAACAAAGCAGAAACCGACAGACCAAAAGAAAGTGATTTCGCATCCAAATGTATGATCACCCCCCCCCCCGTACCCGCAAATCCCACACTTGTGAATTCAACCAAACACAGATCAGAAATTTCAGGAAAAATAATTTGTTAAATACAGTGATTAAAAATAATACAAATTGTAAAAATACATCATATTATTTACATTATATAGCATTTACATTGCTCTAAGTATTAGAAGTAATCTAGAGATTATTTAAAATATGTGGGGGGATGTGAATAGGTTAGGTGCAAATACTAGGCTATTTTATATAAAGGACTTGAGAATCTGAAGATTTTGGTATCAATCTCCCGGGATACCAGGGGATGACTTTACATGTTGAACCATTGACTTCTTACAACCCACTCTTTTCTAAAAAGGAAAAAACAATTTCTACTGTCTCATTGCTGTTATGACTCAGGAACATTCTTCCATTATCTAGTTGCTGATTTTTTCCCCTTGTAATTGGGGGGGGAGGAAAAGGAGATGTGAGACTGGAAGTGGGAATAAGTGAAGATTTAAAGTGAACAGTAAGGTTCATTCATTTTTTAAGCACCATCTAGGGCCCTTCCCACCCAATATTTGTTGTGACCACTATAGGAATACGAGTGAAAGCTAGCAGCCAATGGCATATTCTACTCCACCAACTGGAAATAGATCGGGAGAGGAGAGAAAGCAAGGTAAGTGGAGAGCAGGATTATAGATATGAAGTGACATAAACAAAGACATATCCATAGATGGATAGATGATTACTTAAGTGCATTTTTTGTTTTGTTTTGTTTTGTTTTTTCTGCTTTTTTTTTTTTTTTTTTTTTTTTAAACAGGGTCTCGCTATTTTCCTCAGGCTGTTCTTAAACTCCTGGCCTCAAGGGATCCTCCCAACTTCATCTACCAAAGTGCTGGCATTCCAGGTGTAAGCCACTGCACCTGGTTTATGCTAATGTTTTCAGTATAAAAGCATATACACTGGGCATGATGGCTCATGGCTGTAATCTTAGCACTTTGGGAGGCTGAATCAGAAGAATCACTTGAACCCATGAATTAGAGGTTACAGTAAGCTGTCTTCACACCACTGCACGCCAGCCTGGGTGACAGAGTGAGACCCTGTCAAAAAAAAAAGAAAAAAAAAAAAACAAGAAACAGAAAAACACTAGCATCAAGAGTTTTCTAACTCATGTTCAGCATATTACTATAACTTCTCCTATAACATTCTGACTTCCTATTTGTTTACAGGTTTTTGATGGGAGTGGATCATTTTTGTCCTACATTAACACATCTGCTGACCCACTCTATGGCCCCCAAGGCCTGGCCCTAACTTCAGATGGTCATGTTGTGGTTGCAGACTCTGGAAATCACTGTTTCAAAGTCTATCGATACTTACAGTAATGGTGGGCAGCTGGATACCCGCTTTCAAGGTCTTGCACTATAAACTGGAATGGATTTCTCAGTGTGGGACCAGATTATGACTAGGATTTTTATGCCAGAAGGAATCATTGGTGAACTTTCCAAGGTTATTTCTGAATGTAACAATTTCCTTAAAACTGCTTATCCAATTTCTGTATTTCACCTTTAGGGTTAAAAAAAAACCTCTTCTACTGAATCTATAAACTGCAGTTTTACATCTGTGAACTATGGCTTAAGGGACAGGATTTATGTAGCTAAACTAATTTTGCAAATCAGACACTTAAAAAAAAAACACTAGCATATGTAAAGGTATTTGTTAATCCTGTGAATGGTAGCTTTTGCACAGAACTTCCAAAAGCAAAACAAAAACAAAATCTATTGTAGTTATATACTTCATTTAACCTAGGTCACAAGACCCAGGGAATCTTCTAACCTCACTTTTACAGTAGGTATTACTCTTGTGACATTTTTTTGGTTATCAGCAACTACATACAAATTACTTTAGAAAAAGAAAGGCTGTCTTGCAAAATGATCCCAGCTCTGATTAGCAGGCCTCTGGAGTTCAGTACTTAAGAATCAGTGCAAATTTCTCAACCTTTCTGGGTTAGACAAAGATCCTTTTTTGTGTGTTCTTTTCACCACCTCTTTTCGGCTCACCTTGTATCAAAAACAAAGTACATCTTCAGGGAAACCTGAAATTTCTAATGCTTTGAAAAGCATATTACAAAAGTAATGCTACCTTTTGGGAAACAAACTGCCCCATTAACTCCAGATCATTGCACTGGAATGTAATCAAAAAAAGTTAGTCATGTTTTGTGTACCATGTTTTCACATGTGTCTCTCCTCTTCGACTTCATGAAAGCGAAAGCTTTACCTCCTGCAAATGTCAGCACATGTAGTAGGACACCAGTATCCTAGGACAGAGAGCCATAAGTAGCCCTTTGGAGGACTGATGGTGTCAACCAAAGGCATGTGATTGATAAATGATTTCCCCTTAGAAAGCAAGTGTTACCAAAGTTGTGTTATCTTGAAAGCATTACAGGTAAGGGCATGTTATGGTTATTTATCATTGTTTAATGAATAGTAGAGGTGTCAAGGGACTATGTATACATGATTAGGGTAAGATAGAATGTATTATATATATATATATACACACACACATATATATAGCTGAATCTTTGGTGTATTGAAATAGGCAGCACTCTGAAAGACAGAAGCTTCGTCCAGCCATTCTTCAGCACATTCCTTTACTAAGCAGTTTAAAGCCGTCCTAGTGGAGCAAGCCCTAAAGCAGATTTAATTTTTGCCATTTTTCCAGGAATGATGGTGGTGGCTGACTTTTAGTCAGAAAATGGCCTTCTGTGCTTTCAAAAAAAAAAAAAGGAAAGAAAAAAGAAAAAAAACCCAACAGGTCAAAAGAAAAGTTGAACTTGAGTTACATTTAATTTAAATATAAATGCATTTTGAGAAATGTTAAGAACAATTTAGTCAATCGTGCATCTGTCATTGGTACTGTAAAACAAGCTGTGGTCTATTTCCACTGTTTAATTTTCTACTCAGTTCTACCAAATAGGATGTCATGTTTGACATTTTTGATGGTGACTTGGGGTCTTCTTCACTGAAAGCACCTTAGAACTGTACTATAAGAAAACGTTTCCCCTATGTATATGAATGTGATGTTTATTGCTTATTAATTTATAATTCAGTCATTCTCTATATAGGACTTCTTAAAATTTAGAAGGGAAATCTAGCTACTTCAAATTGCCTATTAAATTTATTATGCCCAAATCAGCCTCTGAAAAAAGGTTTTTCCAGGAAGATTTACATTTAGGTTTAATCTTTTTTTTAGTTAGGTAGAGTTTTAAAAAATATTTGAGCCTGTCTGTGATAAAGCTATAAAATTCAATAACTTTTTAGAATGTTAAATGAAGACACTGTTTCCTAACATCAGTGAGATACATCTTTGAATTTAAACATTCATATTTACTGAGTACCTACAAGGTACCAAGTACTCTTTTAGGTGCTGGAAATACAGTGATAGACAAAACAGGTAAAAATCTCTGCCCACTCAGAGCTGACATTCTGGGGTGGGAATTTCATTTTGCTGTGTGCTAACATTCTTCACAAAAGATAGGCTAGACTCTTGTCTAGATTGTTTAAAATAAACTTTTTAAATTGGTTACATTAATTTTAGTTTATTTTCACAAGTAAAAGATGGCTTTCTATTTAGAGTCTTTCTGTCCCAGGCTGTTGATCTTTAAACTAGTTGATTTAAAGAGGTTTTTTACACAACATTTAAAATATATTTGTGAACTTAGAAATTAACTTACAATCTAACTAGCCATCATATCATATCCTATCAGGCTAGATATCTCAATAGTAGACTGAATACAAAGCTAATTTTTTTTTATGTCAATATTGGCATAAACTGGAATGAAAGAATAATTTGATTCAGACCTGCTCCACTATGTGTTGCTAAAACACATGCTATGGGCACTCCAGGAAACACTATATTTTTTCCAAAAAATATGTGATTATATATATTAAAGTATAGATAACATTTCACACTTGGATACATATGTGCATTTACTGTATTTCTTGGTAAGCATATTTTTGGGGTAAAGTGCTGCTGATATGATACAACTAGACAAAATTTAAATGAAATTTTGTCACATTCTATGGAAAATGGTTTCTGGTAAACTGAGAAGGATATTAAAATAAGTGGCTTTTTTCTGGGCTACCATTATTGTTTGATTTCTCTTTGTCAAGTGTATAGAACCTGTCATACATTCATGATAAGTAGCACTGAAAAATTACTCATTCAAATTTCCCCTGGGCACGTAAGGCAAAATATTGCCAGTTGGGATTTCAAGGTCAGTGACGATGTATTTCCTCCCAGTACAGACCCCCCACCCCCCCTTGCTGGACATGGGGAGGCAGAGAGTCACTTGACCATCCAGAAATACATGACTATAAGTCCTTTATGACTGTATGCCATTTTTTTTTAATGTTACTTAGTATTTTGATCAAACTTTAGTCTCCAGAACTAAACAAGTCCCTAAGTTTCCTTATTTTAATTTACTGTGACTAGATTTGAGGCAAATAAATACTCCAGATCCATGCAGCTAGAACACACTTGCTTCCACTACTAAATATACAGGGTATGTCCTAACACGGAGTTAACTGGAATAGCAGTACACTGCAAGTATCTATGAATCCTTAGCACTGAAGGGTTAACAGAAATGCTTTGGTAATACCTACTTAGTTAATTGGAGGAAGTAGTAAATAAACATTAGGTAATCTGCAGATTACTTCAAATGGGAAAAATCTTTTTGTAGACTCTATAGTATCCTCTCTATTCACTAGCTTCTGAAAAGGGAGGAGTATTTTTAGTTTGATAACTTAATAATTTAAAAACAAGACATCTCCAGGTAGGATAAAATTAAAGCTATTTCATGCAAACATTATCTAATTTAGCTTAAAAGCAAAAGTGGTAATACTGTTGGTTTCTGTAAATGTTGCAGGGTTTTAAACTTTATAATTACTTTAATATTTTTGATAACTAGAAATCTAGTATTGCCATAAAGGAAACTAAGTGCCCATCAAAGATTTGTTTGGTATAAATAAAGAATTATTTGTTTTGTTTTCAATGACAGTAAGCTACAAATCATGATGCTATCTTAAAAACTTTCTAAAGATGAATTGTGTGGCAGTGATTGTGTGGTCTGTTCGTGGAGAATGTATGAAAGCTATTAATATTCTAGAATAGATTAATAAATTGGCTATGTTGTTCCAATGAATGTACAGCACTTCCATTAACTTTTGAAAGCAACACAGCCTTAAACTCAATGCTTTTGCTTTATGACATGGGAATGTTCTGTCATCAATGGAGTGTATTCTTGTAATAGAATTCTTTATATCATTCTCAATTCTATAGACTTTCAAGCCTATGTATGAATATGAAGGGTTTTTTTTTTTTGCTTTGTTTTCTTTTTAGATTTTGTACATTCCATCTTTATAGGTCTGTTTCATATGTTTTGTGTATAGAACACTAAGTCTTGCACTCTCTAACATTGATACTGATATATTCTCGTCATTTGTTCTTTTATGAATCCAAATGTTGACTGCCTATTTAAAGAAAAGAATGAACGCTGTGCATCAAAGTGTTTGTATGTTCGTAGCTACATACGTACCACAGTATTTTGGATGCTTTAGTCTACAATGAAACTTTCAATTAATTCTGTCTTGAAACATAGGAGAAACAAGATTCATGTGTATCTCTTTACCATGCACAAAATCTCAAATCATTATAATAAAGCTTGTTTTCTCCATTTGCAGAGTGAATATTTATTTATTTAATATTTCTCCATTTGCAAAGTGAATATTTATTTAATATATTCTCTACCTGAAGGGAAACTGAAGAACGTCCTGGAATCTGTAGAAGATAGCAACACTGCAACCAGACTATTTATACTAGTGAGGAAAAGCTGAAGAAAATTTTTGCTGGCTGTGACATTAATAATCCATTAGTATTTAGGATGTATCTTAAGTAGGAATTTGGAAAATCCTGATACATATGTAGAACATGTACATTTAGAAAGTTATAGATATAGAAAAACCTGACTACCTTTTTTTTTTTTTTTTTTTTTTTGAGACAGTGTCTGGCTCTGTTGCCCAGGCTAGAGTGTAGTGGTGTGATCATGGCTTCCTGCAGCCTCGACCTCCCTGGCTCAAGCAGTCCTTCCACCTCAGCCTCCCAAGTAGCTGGGACTACAGGCACTCACCAATACGCCTGGCTAATTTTTAAAATTTTTTGTAGAGATGCGGTCACCACTTTGCCCAGGATGGTCTGAACTCCTGAGCTCAAGCAATCCCCCGCCTTGGCTTCCCAAAGTGCTGGGATTACAGGCGTGATTGTGAACAATGACGGAACACAATAAAAATTGGTTTTGTCTTCTTGAGGGTTAAAAAAAATCCAGCATAGATGGAAACTCTGAAAGAGGTTACATAAGTCAGTCTTGGAAGGAGAGATGAAACAACGGAAATTAGAAATACCTAACATGGAGCTAGGTATGGTGGCAGAGTCTGGAGTGGCAGCTACTTGGGAGGCTGAGGTGGGAGAATCACTTGAGCCCAGAAGTTTAAGACCAGCCTGGGCAACATAGTAACAGACTGTCTCTTTAAAAAAAAGTTCAAAAGTGACACTGCTGACGATGAATTGTAAATATTAATATTATTGAATTCTACTTCCATTCTTCATTTGTTTTTTCTTTTACCCAAGCAGGCCACCATCATGGGCTCCTTGGAGGTTTTCAGAATCAGAGAGGGTGGGTCCCTCCATAAGCCACTTGCCCCATGTTTTAGTTTAGCATATCTGAGAGTGTCCTCCAGGAGCACATTTCACATGAAGCCAGATGCATCCCTTTCCAGAGGAGAGAACAAGTTCAGTTTTGCCTAAGGAGACTGGAAGGGCAAGTGGACATCTAATGTTCTCACCCTTCTGTCTGTTTTTCACTGTTAAAGTTACTGATCAAACAAATGTCTAAGCACCTTTGGTCCACCAGCCTTTTGGCTAGGTGGATGGGATACCAGGATGAATACTGAAGCCTGTACCCTCGCAGAGCTTATAGCCTGCTTGGAGAAACAGACCAGATACTTGCAATACCATAAACCGCTTTATTCATTAGCAAGTATTTACTGAGTGTAGAATGTTCAGGTACTATGCTAGTCTCACTAGGGAATAGCAGTAAACAAAAAAAGCTGCTCTTCGTGCTCACGGTCTTTTATTTTACTGGGATGAGACAAATAAGTGAATACATATAGACCTAGCTACATAATTTATAGAGCCTGGTGCAAAATGAAAATGCAAGGCCTCTTGTTCAAGAAGCATGAAAAAAACATTTTCCTTTCTTCTGTAGTGTCTCCACCAGTCACCGTGTTTTTTATTTGCTACTTAATGTTACACTCTCTTGGCCATAGGGATACTTGTTGAGTGAGTGTAGAGGCTCACAGGCACCTGGAGTCACACCCTGGAACTCAGACCTCCCACCCCAGGCTTGTGCTAAAAGAGGGCACCAGAGCATGAGTTGTTCAGGGAATAACAAATAGTCTGATATGGCGAGACCACAGAATTTCTCAAGAAGAAATTAGTGATGAGGCACAATTATAAAGAGTATGTTACTGTGCCTGTTCTTAAGGAGTTTACATTCCAGATAGAAAGATTAGAACAATAACTATAAAACAGAGAAAATTAAAGAGCCACGGAGAAGGGTTAATAAAGTATAATAATAAAGTTTAATGGAAGTTTCAAGTTATCGCATAGTTGATGGGGACAATCCTCTTTATGCCTGTGTCCTAGCGTAAATAGGAATAGCAATCCCTTCCATTCTCAGAAGTGTCTCAGTTCGGATGATAAATTATATACTCACTAGACACCAGTCTTTCTCAACCTTTTTTCTCATTACCAGCCCCATCAAGAACCTTTTTAGATGTTTTTTCCCTGTTCACAATGCCATCCCCAGTCCCATGAAATTTTAATGCTGGAGATAATACTGTACATCTGTTTATGCACCGAGAGCCACAAACCACTGGAGCACAAACCATCTAAGATCTTTTTGTCTCCCAGGAATCCCTTTTGATGTCATCCCATTGAGAATGATACCCTACACAAATGACATGATTGCATTGCCATTTCTAACTCAGAAGCTGTGTTGTGACTGACAGGTTGAGAATGTTGACTATTTCTTCCTTAAAATTGTTAAATAAGCAGGAGGCCATTGGCTTGAGGCTGTCTCCATACTTTGAGTTCCTACCTAAGGAATTGTAAGGAACTGCAACCTAACTTGGTACACAAACAAACTGAAAACCAGGCATGAAGTATAACAAACCCCCAATTCTCAGCCAATCACAAGTAGCTGAGCTTCAGCCCGCACAAATAATTCAAACAAGGAGCTGTAATCAGTCAAGCTATTTCTGTAACTCACTTCCCTTTTCTGTCTATAAAAACTTCCTGTTGGCTAGGCATGGCTCACACCTGTAATCCCAATACTTTGGGAGGCTAAGGCAGGAGGATTGCTTGAATCCAGGAGTTCTAGACCAGCCTAGGCAACATAGGGAGACACCATCTCTTTTTTTTTTTTTTTTTTTTTTTTGAGACGGAGTCTGGCTCTGTCGCCCAGGCTGGAGTGCAGTGGCCGGATCTCAGCTCACTGCAAGCTCCGCCCCCCAGGTTTACGCCATGGGAGACACCATCTCTATAGAAAATTAAAAAAAAAAAAAATTAGCCAGGCATAGTTATGCACATCTGTAGTCCCAACTACTTGGGAGGGCAAGGCAGGAGAATCCCTTGAGCCCTGGAGTTCTAGATTGCAGTGAACCATGATTGTGCCACTGTGCTCCAGCCTGGGTGACAGAGTGAAACCCTGTCTCAAAAAAAACAAAACAAACAACAACAAAACCTCCCTGGCCAAGTTGCAGAGTGGAACTCATTTAATTTGTCTAAAGTTTTTCTCTTAAAATTTTCTCCTCTCTTGGTTTTGCATTCTCCAACTTGTTTTCCTACATTGTAGACTTTTTCCTCAGTCTCTTCCAAGTGACTTGACTTTGTTTTCCTATTTCCTTTATAAGCTCCTTCTGCCAGGCATGGTGGCTCACACCTGTAATCCTAGCACTTTGGGAGGCCAAGGCGGGTGGGTCGCCTGAGGTCAGGAGATCGAGACCAGCCTGGCCAACATGGTAAAACCCCATCTCTACCGAAAATACAAAAATCAGCTGAGCGTGGTAGCAGGCGCCTATAATCCCAGCTACTCAGGAGGCTGAGGCAGGAGAATCGCTTGAACCTGGGGGTCGGAGGTTGCAGTGAGCCAAGATTATACCACTTCACTCCAGGCTGGGCAAAAGAGCGAAACTCCAACTCTAAATAAATAAGCTGCTACTATAAGCCATACTTTTCAGAATGTCAAGGAAGGGGCATCAGAAGGTTATCTGAAATTTGAGATATTTGTACTGAAAAGGCAAAGGAACGAGAGGCAGTAGAATGTGTCTCCTTTCCTTGGTGGTGGTCATTCCCAGGTTTGGTTGATCAAGACTGCAGTGCACACCAGGAATCTCAGAGAACTGTCACAGCAGCTCTCAGTGACACTTAGGATACAGATGCAGCTTAAGTGACCAATGCTTTTTTATATCCATTTAGCACTCATTTTTCCCAAGATAAGACCTGTTTGGGTCAATTTGTTACTGTCCCAGGGCAGGCTTTTGCATTGTGTCGCTTCAGAGGCAGGGGCTAAGGAAAACCTGGGACTGTAACATCAGTACTGCACAAAGCCGTCTTCCGTATACAGCATAAGCACTATTCTATAAAATTGCCAGCAAGCCTCTGTTTCCTTGCAATCAGCTACTTTTCTGCTGATTCTGCCCATTGCTCCCTTGCAACGTATTTTCATACTTTCTCTAAGGATTCTGCCTTTCTTTACCTACAACTGTCTTGGTAAGTTTTTTTACCCCAGCGCCACTGGCCTCAGATAGTCACCACTCACCTGCAACAAGCCTGAGAGCCAATTAAGACAAGGCTTTCCCCAAATAGCACAAATTTATATACTATTACTGTAGTTACTTAATGTACTCATTTATCATTTTAAAATTACCTTATGTATCATCAATTACATGGTATAGCTCTTACAGGAAAAACCAAATTAATGGAACTCTGCAATTCAATGTAGCCCTTCCTCTGCCTCCAGCAGAAGCAACAGGGGCCGTAAATTCTGATTTTAGATGCTATTCTTAACAGTATCTACACGACTTACTATAGTGTGTGTGTCCGTGTGTGTGTGTGATAGAGTCTCACTCTGTCACCCAGGCTGGAGTGCAGTGGTGCGGTCTTGGCTCACTGCATTCTCTGCCTCCTGGTTGCAGTGAGCGATTCTCCTGCCTCAGTCTCCCGAGTAGCTGGGATTACAGGCGCCCGCCACCATGCCTGGCTAATTTTTGTATTTTTATTACAGATGGGATTTCACCATGTTGGCCACGCTGGTCTCAAACTCCTGACCTCAAGTGATCTGCCCGCCTCTGCCTCCCAAAGTGCTGGGATTACAGGTGTGAGCCACTGCGCCGGGCCGTCCTTCTTACACCTAAAACTGGTTCAAAACACCATATAATAATTTTGAAAATAATTGAATTCTCAGTGAAATGTTTTCAGCACTTTCAGGGGCCTGAGTTTTTGCTCTGAATCTGCATCTATTCTCAAGCCATGAAGTAGCGTATTTTTGACCATTTTGATTCGAAATTCATTCCGTTGTTTCCTTCTTTTTTTTTTTTTTTTTTTTTTGAGACGGAGTCTCGCTGTGTCTCCCAGGCTGGAGTGCAGTGGCGTGATCTCCTCACTGCAAGCTCCGCCTCCCGGGTTTACGCCATTCTCCCGCCTCAGCCTCCCAAGTAGCTGAGACTACAGGCGCCCACCACCACGCCCGGCTAGTTTTTTGTATTTTTAGTAGAGACGGGGTTTCACCATGTTAGCCAGGATAGTCTCGATCTCCTGACCTCGTGATCCACCCGCCTCGGCCTCCCAAAGTGCTGGGATTACAGGCTTGAGCCACCGCGCCCGGCTGTTTCCTTCTTTTTTAAAACCTAAGGGAAAAACAGACATATACAGGATTTGAAAAGCTGGAAAGCAGTGGGTAGCGGCTGCGGGAGAAGATGAGAGGTCAGATTAGAAGACAGATTAGAAGAAAGGAATCTAGTCAGCCCCAGACAAGACAAATCCGCAAGGATGGAGGAAGCGTTTACTTACTTCCTCAGCAGCCTAAAACGCCTTTATTTTTTAAATCCAAACTTAGGCCAGATTTCTGCGGCGCCAAGAAAACGCAGTAAAGGCAAAGGCAAGATGTCCTTTAAAAAAAAAAAAAAGTCACATTCACAGAATACCGAGGAGACGGAGGCAGCTCTGTAATCGGTCGGGTGAGACGCGGACAAGCTCCCCCAGCCCCGGCCCCACACCTGCGCCCCTTCCCCCGCCGGCTGTTCTGATGGACCGCTAGGGGTCGCTGCGGGCCGCGCGTCCGAGGACCGGCCTCCTCCCCCACCTTCTCGGTCTCGCTGCTCCGCCCCCGCGGTGTCGGCGGCGCCAAAATCAAACGCTCCCTGGTCTTCCCCGCCCCTCGCCCCTCGCCCCTCGCCCAACGCGCAGGCCCAGCCAGCGGGAAGCCCCGGCGCCCGCGCCATGGTAAGGACTGAGGCTATGGTCCCGCGTCTTCTTCCTCCCTAGTGTGTGGGCTTCGCCGCCCCTCGTTGGCGTGTGGATCCCGGCCTGGCGTTGACCGCCATGCCGGGCCGCGGGAGCGGTCGCCCGGCTCTCGGCCTCCCAGTGGAGAGGCCAGGCCCGGCCCTGCCCGGCCCCGCCGCGGCCATTCCGCCCTCTGCGTCGTTCCCCGCCGCTCCCGTCCGGAGTTCCGAGGCGGGGGGGCGTCCGCGGCCTTCCGGCTGGCTGCACCCGGCGTCTGTCCCCAGGGCCCATTCGGGCGGGTTAAGTTAGAACGCGGGAAGCGTTCGCGAACGTGACTCGAGAACCTCACCAACCCCGATTTATCTAAAAGACCACGAATCCCTTGAGAGCCTGGGCTCCCTACGCCTCCAGCCTTGGCCACGCGTGGTGTAGCCCCCCATTAAGAACGGGGAGAGAAAGCGCAAGTGGGCGGGAGGGACTGCGGGAAGCGAACGTCTTGATCCCAAAGCGCCCTCTTGGTTTGTCACCATTGAGTGGTTTTCTGTATTGTAATACGTAGAGCACATTCCAGAACTTCTCAGTTTCGAGTTACCTAACGGATCTTCACTTTGTGCCAATTAGTCGATTTCTGTGAAAATGCCCCGGTTTCTGCCAAAGGGCAGGAGTCGCTGCTCCTGTGCCGGGCGCTGCTGGTTGTGTAGGGCGCTGATGCTTTTTTAAGGACCCTCTGCACTGAATAAGGCTTCCTCGCCTGTCATGATCGGTTAAGTCCTGGTAAGATTCCAGATCGGCTTTGTGAGCTTAAGGTCTTTCTGCCTATCAAATCATTTTCATAAACCTTCAAAGTTTCATGCCGTTTTTTCTGCTTCAGTTGGCGAAGAATCAACATCTAGTTAAATGGATCTAAGATTTTAATATCTTCATTTACTTAAGTGGCCGTTAAATGTTGCCGAGCTAAAGGGGGCGGGGTGGGACACCAGGATCTAGTTCTATGCTATTTATTTGAAGATACTTGTCCAGATGTAGTTATAAATGATAACGGCTTCTTTGTGGTTAAACTAACAACCCAGCCACCTGGGCGTAAAGTGCTCTAAGAAGCCAAACAGGACTACAGTTAAAACTGTTAGCAGTGCCCTTCAGTGTTACCAATTTTCTCTGCAGGGTTGCTGACCTCGTATAACTGACTTGGAGAACTGTGCAGCTCAAACGCGCTTTGTCCTTTTACCTAATCTCTCTCTCTTTATACACGAATCACCTTCTAATACTAAATGTGTTAACTCTTCAGAAGCTTACCTCTGATAATAGAGAATCCTTTTAAAAAATTAAAACTTTTGATAAGATGCGGACTTCCTATTTTTTAATATGTGATCAGGAAATAAGTTTAGTGTTGGTCAAAGGTAAACTTTTGATTGATTATGAATTAGAAACTTTTCATTTGGTTAGGCAGCCTAAGTAAATAGAGTTCAGGCAATTTTTGAAATTGGAGAAGTGCAGTGCTGAACTCTGAGAGCAGCAGTGACATCTACTTAATAATTCTTCATAATTTTATTGTAATTGATGAGTAGGGCTGGCTGTAGGAATTCCATAACTTCTAATTGAGAAGGTTCCTCAGATAACATGATTTTTAAAGTGGTTTAAAATACTTCCAGAAAGCTTCACAGTCCTTGAGTCAGATTTTGAGTCTCCTGACTTACTACTAATTTGAATGCATCGCCAACTTACACTATCAGGTTTTTCCCAGTCTTAATTAAATATTAAATACATCCTCATTGATTTTTTTTGAGAAGTTTCTAAATATGAGTATTAATATGGCATCTTTTTTTTTTTTTTTTTTTTTTTTTTTTGAGACGGAGTCTCGCGTTGTCGCCCAGGTTGGAGTGCAGTGGCCGGATCTCAGCTCACTGCAAGCTCCGCCTCCCGGGTTTACGCCATTCTCCTGCCTCAGCCTCCCGAGTAGCTGGGACTACAGGCGCCCGCCACCTCGCCCGGCTAGTTTTTGTATTTCTTAGTAGAGACGGGGTTTCACCGTGTTAGCCAGGATGGTCTCGATCTCCTGACCTCGTGATCCGCCCATCTCGGCCTCCCAAAGTGCTGGGATTACAGGCTTGAGCCACCGCGCCCGGCCAATATGGCATCTTTTTACATTAGTTATTTTAATTCTGGGTATGATACTCCTACTGTGGTTAATAATGGAAATTATTTCTAGTCATAAAAAAGACTGATGAATAAATCAGGCTGAAAACAATGGAAATGGATGATAGAGCTCATCCACATTTCCTGAGTAACTTCCATAGCTGCTGAGCTGAGTGTTGAGAGCTTTCCTAAAACTTTCCTAAAATCAGGACACTAGATTCTCCTCATTGCCTGCCTCTGGGGGGCAGATTCTTGTGCAGTGCAAGGAGCTGTTTAGAATATCAAAATGTTAGGATCTTTCCTAACACTTCGGGATCTGCTTTCTGCTAATGCAGCCACAGACTGAAGTTCTTAAGGGATTCCCACTGCCCTGCAGCGCCCTTGACATGGCCTTCAGATTCTGGGCTGACAAAAGTAGGGTTCTCAACCCTGCCACAATTAAAAAATATGTTGGAGAGGATTTTAAAAATATATTGGAGGATTTTAAAAATATGTTGCCCAGGTCCCATTCCAGAGATTTTGATTCCATTCATTCGACGTGAGCCTGGGCATCAGTATTTTTAAAAAACTCCTGAGCTGATTCTAATGTATGGCAGTTTAGGACCTGTTGGACTAGAAAAATATGTTGAAGGAGTCTTCTAACTGTTACGAATTTCATGCTTGATTTATCAGATACTGCAGAGGCAAGAATGAAGGCAGGCAGATAGAGCAGTCCCGGACCCTGGCTCTCAGCCCTAGGTTTAGTGAGCAGGTCTGTATGGGTTCCTGGAGTTTGCCTACCTGAGATTTCTCTGATTTATCTCTCCAAGCTAGGCAATACGTGGTGTCACTGAATTCACTATGATTAATTCACCCGTTATATCTATGGGAGTATGGTAGGTGTTGGAGGACTTAGGAGCCTGAGCAGCCTCAAAGTTTAGAGTTGGGGGCTTTAGATACATGGTCCTAAAATTAAAAGCTTTATGTCTCCCCTTTCTAACTTGGCACTAAGCCCTGGAAAGGCAAAGGCAGTTCATGTTCTGAAGAAGTTTTTCAGTGTGCTGGGAGAGACAAGTAAACATCTTTTCAATGTAGTAAGTGATTTGACGAAGGTGTGTTCTGGGAATACATGCTTAGCCTGTGAACTCAGGGAAGTTCTGGAGGGATAGCGCCTAAATTAAGCCTTGGGAGATGTTTTGGAGTTTTGAGTAGGTGAGAGGTGAGGGTGTTCTAGGTGGAGGAACAACATTTTTTTTAAGGACGGAAATGAGAGCATTCTTTGAGTAGATAATTGCAAGTAGTTTTTGTGTTACAACTCAAGTAGCTTAGGTTTCCATTCTGTTAATGGCAAAATTTGAGGTGGGGTGTGGTGGAAGAGGCTGTAAAAGGTAGCCTGGGGTTAGGTGATAAAGGGCTTTGTATATCATACTGGGGTACTCAGATACGCCTGGATGTCTGGGAGCCACTGGAGGGTTTTGAGCAAGGGAGGGACATGGTCATATTTATGTTTTCCCAGCACAGAATGTGAACATGGAGGGTGAGTCAAAGTGTGGTTAGGGGACTGGAGATATATTGCAGGAGACAGATGATGAAGGCCTGAATGAGGCAGTGGTAGTAGAGATAGAACAGACAGGACAGATAAGAGAAGTAATTAAATGCTGAAACTGGCAGAACTTGGTGATTGGTTGGATGTGAGATAAGAGAGGTGAAGGTACCTAGGATGACTGTCAGGCCTCTGGCTTGGGTCACGAGGTAGTATCTGAGACTCAAGGTCTAGAATAGCAAGTTTGTGGGGAGTAGGTATGAGAGAGGAAGAGTTGAGTTTAGACAGAGTTGAATTTTGTCCAGCAGGCGGGTAGATGCATGAGACTGAAGCTCAGGAGCACACCCAGGGGTGAATGTAAAGATATGAGATCTCAGCGTGAGTGTTAATTAAAACCATGAAAGCAGATGAGATCAAAGATAAGATATTAGGAGATGGGGTCAGTAGCCAAACCCTGCAGCAAAACAGTGTTTGAGAGTGGACTGAGGAAGAAGAGAAAAATATAAACTTTAAGCTATTTATTTACCCATATTACTCATCAAGAAATACCTGATCATTTTTTTCCTGTGGGAATGAGTTAGTGCACCGGTTTTGTTTTTTTTTTGTTTTTGTTTTTGTTTTTTGGGGGGGGGGGCTTTTTTTTGTTTCGTTTTGTTTTGAGACAGTGTTTTGCTTTGTTGCCCAGGCTGGTCTCAAACTCCTGGCCTCAAGTGATCCTCCAGCCTAAGCCTCCCAAAGTGCTGGGATTACAGGTGTGAGCCACCGCCCAGCCAAGTTAGTGGGTTTCTAGGTTTTACAAGAATTAAGACTCACTCACTCTAGTGTGTAGCCAGAATGGCAATTCCAAATCATTGTCTTCACTTATGTAAACTCACATTTTCTGATGATGTTTTTGGTTGGGTGGGGCAGTCTTTAACTGTGGTTTTATGTCTGCTGTTTAAGCAAACAATTTATATTCCTTTATAATCCCCTACAATGTTTGAGAAGGATGCAGATCACATAAGAAATATTAGTGTGGAATTTTTTATTAGAGAACTGGAGGTGATAGTGCTCACTCTTTTTTTTTCCTGTAAACCTTTGGGTTGGAGGAAATTTGGCTCCTTTCTCTTCTAACTTGGGATTTAGCTTTATATATTCTATATACAACATCCTGTAAAATTTATTATTAACATATATTTCAGCTACATATTGTCTTAATTTCAAATTGGCTAAAGGGTATTACAGAAGAATAACCTGAGTAGGCTTCCATTTTCTACTTGGATAGGTCTTTCCTCCTTCCCTCTTGTCGTCCACATTGCTGCTATAATTAACTTACTAAAATGCAACTCTAATCTTGCCACTAGTCTGCTTTAGAAATTACTCAGCAGCTCCTCATTGTCTAGAATGAAGTCCACTCTCAGCTGGACAGTCAGCTTTTCATAACCTGACCCCACACCTTTCTCATCCCATCTGCCACTCCCCATACATACTTCATACAATAATTATCCCCCACGGCTTATCCTTCTGGAGAATTCCATGTACTTCCATAACATTGTGCCTGTGTGTGGTCTCCCCAAGATGTGCTTCTCACCATTTCTCAATTTGCCAAAATCCTTTTAATCTCTGTCCTTCTTAGGTAACCCTTCTTCCTCTGCATAGTGGAATTCATTCTGTTCTGGGTATTTATGTAGCAATTGGCGCATGTAGCTGTTCATTAGCTGTAAATAATTACATATATCTATTTTCTGGAGAGATTGTAAGCCTTTGGAAGGTCAATACAGTGGCTTATCATTGGTTCACTTTATAAATACTGAATTTCTACGAAATGCCAGGCTCTATCTCAATTTATAGTTACTACCTTGGCAGCACCTAGCACAGTGGTTGGCAGATAGTAATTAAAATGAGTCTTTAGGTCTGACTTTGAGAGCATCAGACCTGTTGGTATCAGATAAGACCATGCATAAAATTTCAAATAATGTTGCAAATCTAGCTGTTTTCAAAATGTGTTTAAAAGCATTGTTTACTTTTTAATTTTTGTGCTTTAGTCAAAGAAAAAAGGACTGAGTGCAGAAGAAAAGAGAACTCGCATGATGGAAATATTTTTTGAAACAGTAAGTCATTTTTTTTAACACATAATTTTGTGTAATTTTCATCTTAAGTATATGTCATCCAATGTTAACTGCTCTTCTTTGTAAGACATCAATACTGATCAATTTCTTGAAGAATGGGTAAGATTCTGCAAATATTTGTGGCTCCTGTGAGTTATGGAGTTGAAAAAAACATATCCCACTATTGGTAGAGTCTCTTTCACCCAAGCAGTGCTGTATACTGGCACCAGAATCTTCTGATGCATATATTTGATTGTCTCCCCTTTCTGCCTGAAAAATAATAATGACGAAAGCCCACATCTCCTGAGTGCTGCCTAGGTGCCAACCAGTCCTGGATCTCAAACAATAGAAGCCATAGTTCCAGGATTCAAACCAGGAAGAATCATTTGATTTCAGAGGGAGTACCAAATACTAGTAGTCTTTGGATTTTAAGTCTGTCTAATGTGTAACACATAGTTGATGGTACACAGGCCTCCTTAATTTATTCCAGATATTTGTACCTGCCACCAACACGAAATATGTTTAAAGTTTCATCTCCTAAGTGACAGAGCCAGAGTTCAAACCCAGGTACCTGGCTCTAGAGCCTCCTGTCTCATGGCTTTACCCTGTTACTGGAAAGCTTTTCTTTGTCTTCAGGTTAAAGGCCACATAAATCTTTCACCTAAAACAACACTAACTTCAAGCCATATGATATGGCTTGGCAGGACCTGCATAGCCTCGTTGGCTATTTTCATCATATACAAATGTGAAGATGGGAAAAAGTGGTAAAATTGAATATTAACGTGATAAAATCCCTTTTCACTTTAAGGCAGATTCTTAGTAAAAAAAAAAAAAAAAGCAAAATACACTGGGGATTTGCCCACTAAGTATAATCTTATTCTTAAAAGTCATTGGCAGTTCAGAACAGGATATCATATTATGATGATGATGATATGTTTAGGAAGATAAATTGGTGAAGTCTCTATATGAAAATTACGGCAATTATTCTGCTGAGTTGAAATATTTTTCCTATGGTCTCAGCAAGAAAAGTAGGTTTAATTCCTGCAAGACAGTAGAAAGCTGAGGAGAGTGTTGGGGAAATTATTTTGTCATTTTACAATATTGTTAATTATCTCAAATATAAAAAGTGACAGTTTCTAACTGAAAAATTTTAAACCTTGTCCTCAGTAACACCAAAACATGAAAAACTCTGAGGATCAGCAGTTTAAGGAAGTTAGTCATTAGTGAGGTTTTCCATAAAGCTGGGAATTAATTGTACTGATTGATTCATTTCATATATTCCTGTTTCTTTTTTTCATTATAGCCTAATCAGTTGCTGCTCATTTATTTAGTCTATCAGTTTTTTGATGGAATTGAAAAGTATAAGAGATTTGGCAAAGGTAATGGAGGCCAGTTAATTTGTTCTCTCCTGAATGGGATATGGTATATCCAGGATCCAGACTGATGTCAAAAGTAGATAAATATTCGATTTGCTTCAACATCTCAAAGCAAATCAACAATAATGGTGCAGAGTGAAAAGCATGGATTCTGGAATTCAGATTCAGGAATCTGGATTCTAATTTCATTGTTGCAATTGGCAAGTAAAAATTCCAACAAAATCAAATATGGCTACTCAAGGATTTGTTACAGAATTTGACTTTCTTTAGATGTCAATAGCAGCCCCCTTTTCAAGACTAATGTCATGGGAAAATGCTTATAATTTAATGTTAAGTAGAAAATGTAAAATATAAAAAACAATGCATGATGACAAATATTAACAATGGTAAGATACAGGTGGATTTTGTTTTACACTCTTTGTTACCTACAGTGAACAAATACTACCTTTTTAATCAAATTAGAAAATCAACTAATGAAGCAGCACATACTATATTGCCTCTAATCATAAGTGGGCTGTCTGCAAGGTTTTGGAAATCTTTTAAAAACATAGTCATTGGTAATAATGACAACTCAGAGAGAGAGTAAGAACCGTCAGGGACTATTTGAGGCACAAAATAGGCCACCAATAAATGTGCTGAGCTTTTTAAAAAATTACTTCAGCAAACAAATGAGTAGCTTTCCATTGGCACACAGATCTCTGGAATGGCCATGCATATGCCCAGATAATTAAAATAAATATATAAATGGAGAAAAAGAGGCATAGACATGATCATGTATGGATGGATATATACGTGCGTGTATGTGTGTTTTGGAGCTGCTAATGTAATAAATTATTTGCCTGTTGCACTTAGGAAGAACATGAGAACAGTGTAGCTCAATAATTGAAAGTTTGCATCTGGAACCTGTTTAACTCAATAGCTTTGTGACCTTTAAGCAAGGTTCTTGACCTCTCTATGTCTGTTTCTTCTTCTCTCAAAGAAGATGATAATTTTACCCAGCTCACAGTGTTGGTATGGGGATTAAATAAGATAATATATTAAACAATGCCCAGGTCATAAGTGCTTTATGAAATGTTATCTAGGGCCAGATGCCACGGCTCACACCTGTAATTCCAATATTTTGGGAGACCAAGGCAGGAGGATCTGTTGAGCCCAAGAGTTTGAGGTTGGTAGTGAGCCGTGATCACACTCTGTCACTCAGGCACTCTAGCCCAGGTAACAGAATGAGACCTTGTCTTAAAAAAAAAAAAAAAAAAAAAAAAAAAAAGGGTTCAACATATGCAAATCAATAAATGTAATCCAGCATATAAACAGAACCAAAGACAAAAACCACATGATTATCTCAATAGATGCAGAAAAGGCCTTTGACAAAATTCAACAGCCCTTCATGCTAAAAACTCTGAATAAATTCGGTATTGATGGAACGTATCTCAGAATAATAAGAGCTATTTGTGACAAACCCACAGCCAATATCATACTGAATGGGCAAAAACTGGAAGCATTCCCTTTGAAAACTGGCACAAGACAGGGATGCCCTCTCTCACCACTCCTATTCAACATAGTGTTGGAAGTTCTGGCGAGGGCAGTCAGGCAAGAGAAAGAAATAAAGCATATTTAGTTAGGAAAAGAAGAAGTCAAATTGTCCCTGTTTGCAGATGACATGATTGTATATTTAGAAAACCTCATCGTCTCAGCCCAAAATCTCCTTAAGCTGATAAGCAACTTCAGCAAAGTCTCAGGATACAAAATCAATGTGCAAAAATCACAAGCATTCTTATACACCAGTAACAGACAAACAGAGAACCAAATCATGATTGAACTCCCATTCACAATAGCTTCAAAGAGAATAAAACACCTAGGAATCCAACTTACAAGGGATGTAAAGGACATCTTCAAGGAGAACTACAAACCACTGCTCAATGAAATAAAAGAGGACACAAACAAATGAAAGAACATACCATGCTCATGGATAGGAAGACTCAATATTGTGAAAATGGCCATACTGCCCAAGGTAATTTATAGATTCAATGCCATCCCCACTAAGCTACCAATGACTTTCTTCACAGAATTGGAAAAAAACTGCTTTAAAGTTCATATGGAACCAAAAAAGAGCCCCATTGCCAAGACAATCCTAAGCCAAGAGAACAAAGCTGGAAGCATCATGCTACCTGACTTCAAACTATGCTACAAGGCTACAGTAACCAAAACAGCATGGTACTGGTACCAAAACAGAGACAGAGACCAATGGAACAGAACAGAGCCCTCAGAAATAATACCACACATCTACAACTATCTGATCTTTGACAAATCTGACAAAAACAAGAAATGGGGAAAGGATTCCCTATTTAATAAATGGTGCTGGGAAAATTGGCTAGCCATAAGTAGAAAGCTGAAACTGGATCCTTTCCTTACTCCTTATATGAAAATTAATTCAAGATGGAATAGAGACTTAAATATTAGACCTAAAAGCATAAAAACCCTAGAAGAAAAGCTGGGTAATACCATTCAGGACATAGGCATGGGCAAGGACTTCATGTCTAAAACACCAAAAGCAACAGCAACAAAAGCCAAAATTGACAAATGGGATCTCATTAAACTAAAGAGCTTCTGCACAGCAAAAGAAACCACCATCAGAGTGAACAGGCAACCTACAGAATGGGAGAAAATTTTTGCAATCTACTCATCTGACAAAGGGCTAATACCCAGAACCTACAAAGAACTCAAACAAATTTACAAGAAAAAAACAACCCTATCAAAAAGTGGGCAAAGGATATGAACAGACACTTCTCAAAACAAGACATTCATACAGCCAACAGACACATGAAAAAATGCTCATCAACACTCGCCATCAGAGAAATGCAAATCAAAACCACAATGAGATACCATCTCACACCGGTTAGAATGGCAATCATTAAAAAGTCAGGAAACAACATGTGCTGGAGAGGATGTGGAGAAATAGGAACACTTTTACACTGTTGGTGGGACTGTAAATTAGTTCAACCATTGTGGAAAACAGTGTGGCAATTCCTCAAGGATCTAGAACTAGAAATACCGTTTGACCCAGCCATCCCATTACTGGGTATATACCCAAAGGATTGTAAGTCATGCTGCTATAAAGACATATGCACACGTATGTTTATTGCAGCACTATTCACAATAGCAAACACTTAGAATCAACCCAAATGTCCATCAGTGACAGACTGGTTTAAGAAATTGTGGCACATATACACCATGGAATACTATGCAGCCATAAAAAAGGATGAGTTTGTGTCCTTTGTAGGGACATGGATGCAGCTGGAAACCATCATTCTCAGCAAACTATCGTAAGAACAGAAAACCAAATACCGCACGTTCTCGCTCATAGGTGGGAATTGAACAATGAGATCACTTGGACACAGGAAGGGGAACATCACACACTGGGGCCTATGTGGGGAGGAGGTAGGGGGGAGGGATAGCTTTAGGAGATATACCTAATGTAAATGACGAGTTAATGGGTGCAGCACACCAACATGGCACATACATACATATGTAACAAACCCGCATGTTGTGCACATGTACCCTAGAACTTGAAATATTATAAAAAAAGAAAGAAAAAAAAAGAACAATATTATCTAGGATTATATGTCTTCCATGGTATCCTACACATAGTTCTTTTTATATTGTCTTCATCCCTTCTTCATTATCTCTGCTTAATGCCGGGGAGTCTAAGAACTGAGATTTACTTGAGATCATTTGCTCTGTCCACTTCAGTGACCACACTGAGTTCTGAGGCTAGTTCTTTCCAAGCCTGTTTGTTTATACAGCAGCCCCACTGGGGCAGCCAGTACATCTGGAGCTCTTCCTTGGTGACTGCATTTAGGCAGATATCTCAATGGTTCGTGTTCTTTTTCTAGGGAATTTAAAGTATTTGCAAAGAGGTTTGATTAACTGATTTTTCTAATGCATTAAAGACTTAAAGTCAGTAATGTATTACATGTTCCCTGAGATTCTAAAGTATTATGTTTAAATAATTTATTCCTCAATGTGCAAAAATTAATCTCATACTCTCACGAAGTTCAATGACTTAATATTTTCCTAAATTTACTAACTCTTAGGTGTAGTGAGATGAAATTTTTTCAACATTTTATTATGAAAATTTTCAAACATACAGCAAAGATGAGTTTTTCAGTGAATACCCATATGCCTACTACCTAGATTCTACCATTCGCATTTTATTCTTCTGGCTTTATCACATATATATTCATCTATCTACTTCTTATCTCTCCATCAACTCTTTTTTTTAAATGTACTTCAAAGGAGTTCTTTATATATGTATATCCTGGGTGCCAGGCCTTTTCCAGGTACATGTTTTGCAGTTATTTTAATCTAGTTGGTATTTGTCATTTCATTTTCTTTCCAGTGCCCTTGGATGAGCAGAAGTTTTAAATTTTTATGAAGTATAATTTCCAAGTGCAGTTGCCTTTTCAAGTTTATTTTGGAAGAACTGTATCCCAAATTTTTCGTAACAATAATCAAAATATTTCTGGGTTTTTTTGGTGTTGTTTTGTTTTGAGACTGAGTCTCTCTCTGTTGCCCAGGCTGGAGTGCAGTGGTGTGATCTTGGCTTACTGCAGCCTCCACCTCCCAAGTTCAAGTGATTCTTGTGCCTCAGCCTCCTGAGTACCTGGGATTACTCGGGTGCCCGCCATAACGCCCAGCTAATTTTTGTATGTTTAGTAGAAACAGGGTTTTGCCATATTGGCCATACTGGTCTCGAACTCCTGAGCTCAAACGATCCACCCGCCTCAGCCTCCCAAAGTGCTGGGATTACAGGGGCGTGAGCCACCATGCCCATCCACAATATTTCTGTTCTAATTACTACATACTTTAGTTTTTTCAAATGATTTAACTTTTGTTATGCAAGTTCTTTTCACCACTTCAACCAAGGCTTATTAGCAGTAGAAAATAATATTCTAGACAGGTTTTTTTTTTTTTTCTGGTCGTAAGATTTAAATATTCAACACGCATATCTTCCCTTAATGTTTTCCTTTGCATATGGTGGACATGCAACATGTATATGTGAATGATTGATAGGCAGCCATGAATTGTATAATTTCCCTATTGTTTAGGTATAGCTCTTCCACGAAACCCCTTCCACGAAACCTGACAGTTGCCTGTTTTGCTTTTAGTTAGAACTGCTAAATCTGTACAGTGTCATACATGTTAAAGCACTGTCTGTGTTTTCTTAAAATCAAAGTGTCAGAGAAGGTAATTCGCTCCTGTTACCATGTGATCCAGTATAACTAGGTTGGTGTTTTTTTGATACCGTTTCTGTTTTGTTTTGTTTTTTGAAACAGAATCTCACTCTATACTCAGGCTGGAGTATAGTGGCACAGTCATAGCTTACTGCAGCCTCAACCTCCCAGGCTCAAGCGATTCTCCCACCTCAGCCTCCCACGTATCTAGGACTACAGGCACACGCCACTACACCCAGCTAATTTTTTGATTTTGTAGAGATGTGGTGCGAGAGTGGTCTCAATATGTTACCCAGGCCAGTCTCCAGCTCTTAGGCTCAAGCAGTCCTCCCAAAATGCTGGGATTACAGACAGAAGACACTGTGACTGGCCTATAACTAGTTTTTATACTTAAGTGGGAAGATTGTTCTTTATGTTCTGATCTCCAAGAACTTTATTGTTCTTTATGTTCTCCCTCAGGAGGCTGAAGTGGGAGGATTGCTTGAGCCCTGGAGGTCAAGGCTGCAGTGAGCCATGATCATGCCACTGCACTCCCATCTAGGTGATAGAGTGAAACCATGTCTCAAACAAAAAAGAATTGTATATGTATGCAAAAATCTCTTCATTTTAAGTTCTATTGAGGGTATTGAATGAGATAATCAAAGAGTTTCTTATAAGCTCTAAAATGCTTGATTCTATTATACTGTTCATTTCCAGGCCAATTTTTTAAATACATTTTTTCATGAACATAAAATTATGATGTATATATAAATATATAATAGAACACGATAGGGTGACTATAGTTAACAATAATATATTGTATATTTTAAAATACTAAAAGTGGAATCGGAATGTTCCTAACACAAAGAAATGATCAGTGTTTGAAGGGATGGATACCCTAATTACCACAATTTGATCATAGCACATTGTATACCTGTATCAAAATATCACACATACCCTGTAAATGTATACAACTATTATGTACCCATAATAAAAGTTTTTTAAAAAGATAATATACATAGTAGAAAATAAACATGTGCTTTTCATTTTCTTTAAAACCCTTTTAAACAGAAAGATGTGTTTCAATTAAAAGACTTGGAGAAGATTGCTCCCAAAGAGAAAGGCATTAGTAAGTACCAAAATTACACTGGAATGTTTTGGGAAATATACTGGGATATTTTGGGAAATATCTTAATATTCATTAAGTCATCTTTTCTGCAACAGTCTTTCACTTTATGGAAAACCTGAATTTCTAGAGACAAAGAAATTACCACCAGTTACCTACCATCCAAAGATAACCACTGTCGTGTTGTCCTTTATTTTTCTGTATAATACATCCTGTGTATTACATTTTGAATATATATCCCTGTCATTAAATATCCTTTTATAACATAAATGATTGTATAGCATCCCATTGCAATAAAAAATACTTTTAAAAATCTAGTTGATAAGCGGGGTGGTAGCACACACACCTTGAGGTCCCAGCCACTCTGGAGGCTGAAGCGGGAGGATCGCTTCAGGCCAGCTAGGCAACATAGCAAAATCCTGTCTTTAAAATAAAAATCCAGTTATTAGACTGGTTTCCAGTTTTTTTGCTATCGAAAACAATGTATTGACAGGCATCCTTTTATGTATCTATTATTGTTTTGTTTGGCTGTATTTATAAGGTGGAATTTCCCCATAAAAGATATGTATAAATCAGGCTGGGCGCGGTGGCTCACGCCTGTAATCCCAGCACTCTGGGAGGCCAAGGCAGGCAGATCACAGGGTCAGGAGATTGAGACCATCCTGCCTAACGCGGTGAAACCCCGTCTCCACTAAAAATAATAAAAAAATTAGCCCGGCATGGTGGCGGGCATCTGTAGTCCTAGCTACTCAGGAGGCTGAGGCAGGAGAATGGCGTGAACCTGGGAGGCAGAGCTTGCAGTGAACCTAGATCGCACCACTGCACTCCATCCTGGGGACAGGGCAAGACTCCGTCTAAAAAAAAAAAAAAAAAAAAGATATGTATAAATCTAAAGTTTTAGCTACAGAATGCCACATTTCTCCACCCATACTGAGAGTACCCATTTCCTTGAATTCTTAATTTTTTTAGTGTTTTTAATTGGGTAGTCATGTCTAATTGCTTTATTTTTTATTTCTTCAGTTATTAATGTGGTTGAACATTTTTCTCATATATTGGCCATGCATATTTCATTTTATTTTAATTTTATTTATTTATTTATTTTTTTGAGACAGAATCTACTCTGTCATCCAGGCTGGAGTGCAGTGGTGCAGTCCTGGCACGCTGCAACCTCTGCCTCTCAGGTTCAAGCAGTTCTCCTGCTTCAGCCTCATAAGTAGCTGGGATTACAAGTGCCTGCCACCATGCCCAGCTAACCTTTGTATTTTTAGTAGAGATGGGGATTCACCATGTTGGCCAGGCTGGTCTCAAACCCCTGACCTCAAGTGATCTACCTGCCTCGGCCTCCCAAAGTGCTGGGATTATAGGCATGAGCCACCATGCATATTTTATAGATGCACATTGATGTATTTTTTCTGTGTCTTATGTTGTTTCAAAATGAAAAAACCTTTTATTATGAATGTACATACAAATGAAACTAGACAACCACTGAGAGTCCCTCACGCTTTTATGCACACCACACAGTTATTCTGTCTTTACAGTCATCAGTGAACAATTGGTTCTGCTACTTCTTAAAGATAGGAAAATTTCTTAAGTTTAAATACACAGCTGACCCTTGAACAACACCTGTGTTGTTCAAGATTGGGATACCAATCCCCCACACAATTGAAAATCTGCATGTAACTTTTGACTCCCCCAAAACTTAACTACTGATAGCCTGCTGTTGACGGGAAGCCATACCATGTAGTTACTATTCATTAAGTGGCAGTGGATCATCCTAAAGGTCTTCGTCCTTGTCATCTTACGTTGAGTAGGCTGAGGAAGTGGTGTTGCTGTCTCGGGTGGCAGCAAATCCACGTATAACTGGACCCATACAGTTCAAACCTGTACTGTTCAAGGGTCAACTATACAGTTTTAATTACACCAGTGTCCTAATATCCCCAGACAAATTGTAGGTAATGGAATCTCAACTGTATCTTGAAGGATCAAAATCAAAATTCAATACAGTCTACAAGATGGAAAAATTTATTTTAAAAATTTGTATTAACTAGATTCCTTTTTTTCTTACCGTTTTCCCTCCCAGTGATTGACAATTTTTTTTCTGCAGTATAAGATGATAGCCAAATTACCCAACATCTTTTTTTAAAAAAGAAACATTATTTAGAAAAGGAAAAGATACCATATAGCAACAGACTATGAGCGTTAACACTATTAAAATTACTTACTGGCCGGGCGCGGTGGCTCAAGCCTGTAATCCCAGCACTTTGGGAGGCCGAGACGGGCGGATCACGAGGTCAGGAGATCGAGACCATCCTGGCTAACACGGTGAAACCCCGTCTCTACTAAAAATACAAAAAAACTAGCCGGGCGAGGCGGCGGGCGCCTGTAGTCCCAGCTGCTTGGGAGGCTGAGGCAGGAGAATTGCGCGAACCCGGGAGGCGGAGCTTGTAGTGAGCGGAGATCCGGCCACTGCACTCCAGCCTGGGCGACAGAGCGAGACTCCGTCTCAAAAAAAAAAAAAAAAAAAAAATTACTTACTAAGCACTGATGCTAGTATCTTCCATTAGTACATAATCTATTGGGGGAGAAAAACTTGCATTTCTGTAGTTCTGTTTTACTTTTTCAAAGGCTTCTCACAAGTAACATTTTATTGACATTACCGCTGTGCACCAAAGTAGGTTTGGAAATGATCATATCTAATAGGTTTTAAAAATTAGGCATAAAGAACAGTTTGCCCTAGAGTCATCCAGTGTTACTGCTAAGAGTTAGGACTAGAACTCAGGTCCTATTCTTAATCCTGTATATGACCTGTTTTCCCCTAAGCTCCTATATAAGTTATGCTTTGCTTAAGGATGGGGATACATTCTAAGGAATGTTTCCTTAGGCAATTTTTTGTTGTGCATATTGTTATTTTTAAGAGCTTATTATTTATTAACTTTTTAATTCTTGATTTGTCATATGTTTTGCAAGTGTTTCCCCGGTTATTTGTCCTTTAATTTTATTTATGGTGTTTTTTTAACATAGAGTCTTTAAAAATTGTCTCTTAGCTGCTATGTCAGTAAAAGAAGTCCTTCAGAGCTTAGTTGATGATGGTATGGTTGACTGTGAGAGGATCGGAACTTCTAATTATTATTGGGCTTTTCCAAGTAAAGCTCTTCATGCAAGGAAACGTAAATTGGAGGTTCTGGAATCTCAGGTAAGCTGCCACAGTTAAAAGGAATAGATTTGCTTTATAACAGGAGTTGTTTTACTTCATCCTCTTTTCGTTTAGCAGTTACTTTTAAATTTTTGATGTGCATTATTTGACTGAAAGTCTAAAGATAATCAACATCTCTTTCTACAAAACAATATGAGGAACTTAGAACGTTTTAATTTTCATCTTCCCATATGTAAAGGTATTGTTTTTGTTGTTGCTGTTTTTATTGTTTTTTAATTTTCTCTTTATCAGTAGATGGTTTTTTGGGAGCAGTTTTAGACTTACAGAAAAACATTGATGGAAAAGTACAGAGTTCCCAAACATGCCCTTCCTCCCTCACCATGCACACAGTTTCCCCTATTATTGACATCCTATACTAGTGTAATAAGTTTGTCACAATTGAGCCAATATTGATTTATTATTAACTAAATTCCATAGCTTACATTAGGGTTCATTCTTGGTGTTATATATTATGTGAGTTTTGACAAATGCACGATGATGTGTATCCACAATTATAGTGTTGTACAGAATAGTTTCACTGCCCTAAAAATCTGCTGTTCCCCACCTATTCATCCCTTCCTTCTCCTGAAACTCTAGCAACCACTGATCTTTTTACTGTCTCTATAGTTTCACCTTTTCCATATAGTTGGAATCATATAGTGTGTAACCTTTTCAGATTGGCTTCCTTCACTTCACAATATGCATTTGAGGTTTCTCCATGTCTATTAGTGGCTTGATGGCTCATTTCTTTTTATTGCTGAATAATATTTCGTTCTATGATTATACCACAGTTTGTTTATCCATTGAGCTATTGAGGAACATCTGGGTCACATCCAAGTTCGGGCAGTTACAAATAAAGCTGCCATAAACATTCGTGTGTAGGTTTTGTGTACACATAAATTTTCAACACGTTTAGTACCAAGGAGCATGATTGCTGGATTGTATGGTAAGTTTATGTTTACTTTCTAGGAAACTGCCAAAGTATCTGTTTTTGCATTCCCAACTATGGTGGGTAAGAGTTACTATTGGTTCACATCATTGCCAGGATTTGGTGTTGTCAGTGTTTTGTATTTTAGCCATTCTAATACATGTGTAGTGGTATCTCATTGTTGTTTTAAATTGCCATTCTCTAATGACGTATGATTTGGACATCTTTTTTTTTTTTTTTTTTTTTTTTTTTTGTGGTGGAGTTTCACTTTTTTTGCCCAGGCTGGCGTGCAATGGTTCAATCTCAGCTTACTGTAACTTCTGCCTCCCTGGTTCAGATGATTCTCCTGCCTCAGCCTTCCAAGTAGCTGGGATTACAGGCGCATGCCACCACGTCCAGCTAATTTTGTATTTTTAGGAGAGACGGGGTTTCACCGTGATGGCCACGCTAGCCTCAAACTCCTGACCTCAGGTGATCCACCCACCTTGGCCTCCCAAAGTGCTGGGTTTATGGCGTGAGCCACCATGCCCAGCCCTGGAACATCTTTTTTTATGCTTATTTGTCATCTGTGTAACAGGAGGTGTTTAGATCTTTTGCCCATTTTTTAATTGGGTTTTTGTTTTCTCATTATTGAGTTTTAAGAGTTCTTTGTATATTTCGGACACCAGTTCTTTATCAAATACGTGCTTTTCAGAGATTTTCTCTGAGTCTGTGGCTTGTCTTTTCATTATCTTAACAGCGTCTTTCACAGAGCAGTTTTCAATTTTAATGAAGTCCAACTGGTCAATTTTTTTCTTTCCTGGGACATTCTTTTGGTGTTGTAACTAAAAAGTCATGGCCAAACCCAGCGGCATGTCGATTTTCTCCTATGTTACCTTCTAGGAGTTTTGTAGTTTTGCATTTTACGCTTAGATTTATTATCCATTTTGAGTTAATTTTTGGGAAAGGTGTAAAGTATGTGTCTAAATTCAATTTTTTGTACATACATGTCCAAAGTAACTGTATTTTGGTATAATTTACTTCTTTTGTGTATGTGTGTATATATATATGTATATGTCTATATATGTATACACATAAAGCAAGACCCTGTCTCACACACACACAAATATATATATACACACACACATTTATATATACACACACACTTATATAACTACTAAAGTACCCAGGGTCTTGCTTTGGCACCCAGGCTGGAGTGTAATGGCACAAACATGGTTCACTGCAGCCTCAACCTCCCAGGCCCAAGCCATCCTCCCACTTCAGCCTCCTGAGTAGCTGGGATTATAGCATACTCTGCTAATTTTTGCACTTTTTTGTAGAGACAGGGTTTTGCCATGTTGCCCGGGCTGGTCTTGAACTCCTGAGCTCAAGTGATCCACCTACCTCAGCTTCCTAAAGTGCT
The DNA here is from genome assembly GCF_003255815.1 of Theropithecus gelada. Taxonomy (NCBI): domain Eukaryota; kingdom Metazoa; phylum Chordata; class Mammalia; order Primates; family Cercopithecidae; genus Theropithecus; species Theropithecus gelada. The sequence goes on from NC_037672.1 coordinate 150,323,763, forward strand.
GGTGGGTGAGCCACTGCAAGCGGCCTGTAACCCTGTGCACTTTATGAATTTAAAAACATGTCAAGAAGGAATCCATACTGAAGGACTTCCTTTAGTAATTTGTTCAGCCAGAGTGTAAGAGTGGTAAACTCTCAATCTTTGTTTGAAAATGTCTAATTTATCATTGCTTCCCAAATATAGAATTCTTAGTTATTTTTCCTCAGCATTTTGAAAATGTTATTTCGTTGTCTTGTGGCATATGTTGCTAATGAGATGTTTTGCTATCATTCTAATTGTCTTGTTTTCCTTAGTAATTTCTCTTCTGTTTGCTTTTAAGATTTCCTTCAGTCTTTGATGTTATGTTATGATGTTTTATCATGAATCCAAGTTTGCATGTTTTTATTTCTTCTGCTTTAGGACCCTGGCTGCTGCTTCCATGTAATAATTAAAGTCTTCTATTATGGAAAATTCTGGCTGGGCGCAGTGGCTCACGCCTGTAATCCCAGCCCTTTGGGAGGCCAAGGCGGGCAGATCACAAGGTCAGGAGACTGAGACCATCCTGGTTAACATGGTGAAACCCTGTCTCTACTAAAAATACAAAAAAAATTAGCCGGGCGTGGTGGCGGGCGCCTGTAGTCCCAGCTACTCGGGAGGCTGATGCAGGAGAATGGTGTGAACCTGGGAGGCGGAGCTTGCAGTGAGCCGAGATTGTGCCACTGCACTCCAGCCTGGGCGACAGAGCAAGACTCTGTCTCAAAAAAAAAAAAAAGAAAAGAAAAAGAAAAGAAAAGAAAATTGTAAGGTAGTATTACTTCAACTGTTTCCTGTTCCCTAATAGCTCTGTTCTTTCCTTCTGGGATTCCTATTTGTATCCTCATTCTGTCGTCTATGTTGTTTAAGAACTCTTTATTTTTCCATGTCTTTCCATGTCTGTGATTCATTGCAGTTAATTTTCTCAGCTCTCTTTCACTTTCAGTTCTTTCCATAACTATTTATAATCTGCTACTTAGCTGTTCATTGAGTCTTTTTATTTTAATAATTAGATTTTATCTCTAGAAATTCTGTTTGGTCCTTTTTCAGTTCTGCCTATCCTGTTTTTCCTACACTGTTCTATTTCATTATGGCTTCTATTGCTTTCATCTCTTTTACAAATTTAAACTTATTGATATGGCTTTGATCTGTGTCCACTACGAAACCTCATGTCAAATTGTAATCCCCAGTGTTGGAGGTGGGGCCTGATGGCAAGTGATTGGATCTTGGGGACAGTTTCTCATGAATGGTTTAGCATCATCCCCTCAGTGCTGTTCTTGTGATAGTGAGTGAGTTCTCATGAGATCTGGCTGTTTAAGTGTATAGCACCTCCCCCGCCTTTGAGTCCTGCTCCTGCCATATAAAACGCCTGCTCCCGCTAAGTAAAAGATCCCTGAGGCCTCCCCAGAAGCAGAAACCCCCATGCTTCCAGGATAGCCTGCAGAACCATGAGCCAATTAAACCTCTTTTCTTTATAAATTACCTAGTCTCAGTTATTTCTTTATAGCAATGTGAGAACAGCCTAATACACATACTTAACTTATATTTTCCGATTACTTAAATATGTCAGATTTGGGGAGGACTATTAATTTGATATATGTATCTGTTGGCTGCTACCATTTGTAGTTTTTTTTAACCTGTATGTTTTTTAGTTTTTATTTATGAGCTCACATTCAATTGGTGATGTTTAGTCTGTGGGAGCCACAGGTGCTCTGTGAAATAGTGGTTTAGGTTTTTTTTTTTTTTTAGAGTCTTTGGGTACTTTAGTAGTTATAGACCAATTTTTATGTTAATTTCTTGGCTTACAGTTCTACTGCCTCATGTTTTATACAGGATGAGTACTGCATAAAATTTAGTATGCATGTCTATACATGGCATGGATTGAGAGATTTGTTTTCCTATAGGTGACTTTCCCCCACCCCCACATGAAGTGCAAGATGGAGGTAAGCTCCTTGTTATTGTCCATGGAATTTGCTGGTACTTTGAGCTATCTGCTGGAGCTCAGTTCTAGCCCTCCTTGTCTCATGACCCTTCACATCACACCTGCTTTCCTGGTGTGCATGTTAGACTCCTAGCCCCTAGTCACCTTTCTATTGTTGCTTTTTGTTTTTTCATTTCTGTCACCTGGGGATAGTTCTTCCTTTTTTTTTTTTTTTTTTTTTTTTGAGATAGAGTTTCGCTCTTGTCGCCCAGGCTGGAGTGCAGTGGCACAAGCTCAGCTCACTGCAATCTCCGCCTCCCAGGTTCAAGCAATTCTCCTGCCTCAGCCTCCCGAGTAGCTGGGATTACAGGCGCCCACCACCATGCTTGGCTAATTTTTGTATTTTTAGTAGAGACAGGGTTTTGCCACTTTAGCCAGGCTGGTCTCGAACTCCTGACCTCAGGTGATCTACCCGCCTCGGCCTCCCAAAGTGCTGGGATTACAGGCATGAGCCATTGCACCCAGCCTGATTTTATTTTTTTATTCATCATTCAAAAGACAGTTTTGCATGTTTTTTGAGTAAAAGAAGATGTGTTGGATTTTGGAAATAACATGCCTTCAAAGAGCGTGCAGTCAGTTGTAGGAGGACAGTGGGAGAAAAGGAAGAGGATAGAGAAGGATTGGTGAAGAGATAGGTAGAGGCCACATTCCTCTGTGGCATGATCAGGAGTTCGGACCTACCCAAGAGGGATGGAAAGCCAATGAACATTTTTACCAGAGGAGTTACATGATGATAAATGCCTTTCTGGGGACAGTATGAAGAACAGGTTGAGGGAAATGGCGCCTAGGATCAGAGAAATCAGCTATGAGGCTATTATAATTGCATGGTTAACAAATGGGGACCCACATTGAGGTGTCTGCACACTCTCTAGGATGGCTACTGTCAGACACACGGAGAGGGCCAGGTGTGGTGGCTCATGCCTGTTATCCCAATGCTTTGGGAGGTCGAAGTGGGAGGATCACTTGAGCCCAGGAGTTCACGACCAGCCTGGGCAACACAGCAAGATTTATTACAAAATAATAGTAATAAATTTTTTTCGAAAGAGAATAATAAGTGTTAGCAAGGATGTGGAGAAATTGGAGCCCTTGTGCACTGTTGATGGGAATGTGAAATGGTGCAGCTGCTGTGGAAAACAGTATGGTGGCTCCTCAAAGAGTTATAAATAGAATTACCCTATGATTCAATAGTTCTATGGTGTACATCTGTGGTCTCAGCTACTTGGGGCCTGAGGTGGGAGGATCACTTGAGCCCAGGAATTCAAGACCAGTCTGGGCAACATGGCAAGACTGCGTCTCTACAAAAAAATTGTGAAAGTAGCCGGGGATAGTGGCAGGCTCCTGTGGTCCTGGCTATTTGAGAGGCTAAGGTAGGAGGATCTCATGAGCCTAGGAGTTTGAGGTTGCAGTGAGCCGTGTCTGTGCCACTGCACTGCAGGTTGGGCCACAGAGTGAGACCCTGTTTAAGAAAAAAAATTCCATTTTCTGGTACATATCCAAGACTTGAAAGCAGGGTCTTGAAGAGCTATTTTTACACCTACATTCATAGCAGCATTACAGTAGCTGAAAGGTGGAAGCAACCCAAATGGCTTTCCATGAATGAATAAGCAAAATGTGAAAGTGGAATATTATTCAGCCTTGAAAAGGAATGACATTCCTTTTATTTATTTATTTAGAGATGGCTGAAGTACAGTGGCATAGTCATAGCTCACTGCAGCCTCAAAACTCCTGAGTGTAAGTGATTCTCCAGCCTTAGCCTCCTGAGTGGCTAGGATTGCAGGCTCATCCCACCACAAGGAATGAAATTCTGACAAATGCTACAACATGGATGAACCTTGAGGGCAGTATGCTAAGTGAAAAGCCTGTCATAAAAAGACAAATACTATATGATTCCACATAATATGAGGTATCTAGAGTAGTCAAACTTACAGAAATAAAAAATAGAATGAGGGCTGACGTTGCTAACCTTAGAAGATGATTCCACTGGCACTTCTGTCCCTGACTGAAGAACCAGATGTTGTTGCCAGCAAAAAAAAAAAAATTCTATCCAAGCTACCAGTCACAATTCTGGAAGGTATGTGTCATTGGCCAAGCCTGGGTCATGTGTCCACACTCTAGTTGCCAGGAGAGCTGGGGAAGTAAATAATTAGGGTTTCTAGATTCTGTGGTAGGAGTTAGCTGCTTCCCGTTGGCACAAACAGTTCCCCAAAACAGAAACAGGGTTCAGATGCTGAACAGCACCCCTGCTCCTGTGATAGATACTCACAAAATAAGAGAAAAAACTCTAGAAAGGAACACAGGACATGGAGTCAAAATAACAACAAATTTATGGAATACCACCATCGTGTGCTAGATACTGTTCTGGGCACTTGGGATCCATTAGTAAACAAAGGTTGAAAGCGGGGAGATCAGATAGGTTATTGGAATAATCCAACTGTAAGGTTACAGTGGTTTTTTATTTATTTTATATTTTTTATTTAAGAAAAAGGAGCCGGGCACGGTGGCTCACGCCTGTAATCCCAGCACATTGGGAGGCTGAGGCGGGTGGATCACGAGGTCAGCAGTTCAAGACCAGCCTGACCAACATGGTGAAAACCCGTCTCTACTGAAAATACCAAAAGAAAAAAAAAATTTTAGCTGGGCGTGGTGGTGGGTCCCTGTAATCTCAGCTACTTAGGAGGCTGAGGCAAAAGAATCTCTTGAAACCAGAAGGTGGGGGTTGCATGAGCCGAGATTGTGCCACTGCACTCTAGCCTGGGCAACGAGAGCAAAACTCCATCTTAAAAAAAAAAAAAAAAAAAAAAAAGAAAAAGGCCCCCAAAAAAAAGGGGTCTTTTTTTTTTTTTTTTTTTTTTTTTTTTTTTTTTCATTTTAGGAGATGGAGTCTTGCTCTGTCACCCAGGTTGGAATGCAGGGGCACAATCATAGCTCACTGCAGCCTTGAACTCCTGGGCTCCAGCAGTCCTCCCACTTCAGCCTCCCGAAGTTCTGGGATTACTGGTGTGAGCCACTGTGGCTGACCACGGTAATGATGGTTTAAACCAAAGCAGTGGCAATGGATTTGTGAAAAAAGTTGTTGAATTCTGGATATAGTTTGAAATTAGAGCCAATAGGATTTCCTTACGGAATGGATATAGAGTGTGAGGTCAATAAGGGAATTGTATTAGTTTTTTATGACTGCCATAGTAAATTAGTGCAAACTTGGTGGCTGCAAATGCAAAAATTTATTCTATCACAGCCCTGGAGGCCAGAAGTTCAAAATCAGTGTTACTAGGCCAAAATCAAAGTGTTGGCACAGCTGCTCCTCCTCCAGAGGCTCTCTGGGATAATCTTCCTCACCTCTTTCAATTTCTGTGGGCTGCCAGCATTCTTTGACTTGTTGCTGCATCACTCTAATCTCTGCCTCTGAGTCACATTGCCTTCTCTTCTGCTGTATGTGTCAAATTTCCCTTTAATAAGGATACATGTGATTATATTTAGGATCTGTCATAGTAATCTTTGATATGAACATTGACTACCATAGCAGTTGTGGATGAATGTTTTAAAAATTCTACTAAGATAGGGAAGACTGCAGGAGGAGCAGGTTCCTGAAGGAAAATCAGAAATTCAGCTTTGACCAGGTTAAGTTTGAAGTGACTGTTAGACAAAGAAGTGGAAACCATCAAGTAGACAATTAAATATATGAATCTGTATTTCAGAGACAAGTCTATAATTTAACCAACTGCTTCACTAATCTCACTGCAGATGGGGGAGTCCTCACTGAATCCTGACTCTCAGGTTGTTCCACATTTTCTTTGAAGTTCTATATTTAGAGTGTTATTGGTTACAAGTACTAGGACATTACTCACACTAGTGGGTATGTTTTAAGGAAGTAGAAACAGGAATGGGAAAACATGTAAGAATAATAACTGGTATTTATTGAGCATTTGTGCCTGGCAGTGAACCATGGTCCTAAATGTATTATCTCATTTAATCCCCACAGTATTATGAGGTTAGTATTGTGTTTATTTTATAGATGAAGAAACTGAGGCACAGAGAGATTAAGAGCTTGTCCAAGTCTCACAGTAAGTGTGGAATTGGGATTCCATCTCAGGTATTTTGACTCCAGATAGCCTGTCTTTCCATTCTCCCCTCCTTACTGTCCCCTCCTCTCCCTTTGGCTGCTAGAGTTGGGTAGAATGGAAGTCTCAAAAGCACTGTGGCTGGGCAGATATTCTAAAAGTACTCACCTTATCTCTCTTTTTTTTCAACAACCTTGCTGAGATATAGTTTATCTAGTGTATAATTCACCCATTTAAAGTGTATGGTGTAATAGTTTTTAATATGTTCACTGATAGATGTACAGTCATCACTACAGTCAATTTGAGAACATTTTCATTACCTCACACAGAAACCCTCTACTCTTTAGCTATTATTCTGAATCTTCTGAGCCCACTCCTCCCACACAGACCTAGGCAACCACTAATCTACTTTCTGTCACTGTAGATTTCCCTGTTCTGGACATTCTATATGAATGGAATCATATAATATGTAGTCTTTCATGACTGACTTCTTTCCCTTGTCATAGTATTTTCAAAGTTCATCTATGTTGTATGTTTCAGTACTTCATTACTTTTTATGGCCAAATAATACTCTGTTGTACAAATATACCACATCTCATTTATCCATTCATCTGTTGATGGGCATGTGAGTTGTTTCCACTTTTTGACTATTCTGAATAATGCTGCTCTAAACTTTGATGTACATGTTTTTGTGTGGACATATGTTTTCATTTCTCTTGGTGTATACCTAGGAGTACAACTTCTAGGTCATATGGTAACTCTGTGTTTAATTAGGTGAAGAACTGCCAGACTGTTTGCCAGAGCAACTGCACCATTTTATAGTTCTAATAACAGTGTGTTGGCTGGGCGCAGTGGCTCACACCTGTAATCCCAGCACTTTGGGAGGCCGAGGCAGGCGGATCACGAGGTCAGGAGTTCAAGACCAGCCTGACCAACATGATGAAACCCCGTCTCTACTAAAAATACAAAAATTAGCCGGGCATGGTGGTGCATGCCTGTAATCCCAGCTACTTGGGAGGCTGAGGCAGGAAAATTGCTTGAACCTGGGAGACAGAGGTTGCAGTGAGCCGAGATCAGGCCTCTGCACTCCAGCCTGGGTGACAGAACAAGACCCTGTCTAAAAAAAAACAAAAAAAAAACTCTGTTAGCATACTCATTTCTCTACATCCTCCCAAAACCTATCTGAATTTTTGATTCTAGCCATCCTAGTGGGTGTGAAGTGGTATCTCATTGTGGTTTTGGCTTCCATTTCTCTGATGACTTGTGATGTTGAGCATCTTTTCATGTGCTTCTTGGCCGTTTGCATATCTTCCTTGAATAAATGTTTATTACTATTCTTTGCCCATATCTCTACTCTTAAATGTGATGCTGTATTTTTCTTTCCTGCTAGGAAACAACGTGCATATTCATCACTCAGCAAATTTTTAAAATCTTAGTTATGAATTTAGAAACTTTATAAAGGGTAATTTACTTTTGGGCCTTACTGAACTTCCCTATCTTCATGTTTTTTTGTTCTTGCTTTTATCCATTTTGAGAATTCCCTTTTCTGTCCTCTCTATTCAGCCAAATTCTAAATATCTCTTAGAAACCTCCTCAAGCTCTCATTGCTTAAAATATTTTTACCCTTCTCTAACCTCCTGTAATATTTTTTATCACAAGTAAAATATGTTGCTTTGGCATGTACTGCTGGTTGCCTAGCTAGTAAACACTGTCCTCCTCTTCTTTACTATTAATACACTTTGTTAAGGGATAGTGTGTCTTACTAAAAAATACTCATCTTTCCGGACTCCCTAGCAACTAATGGTGGCAATGGGAAGCAGGTCTGATAAATGAGATGTAAGTAGAAGACTAGCTTTGACTTTCCTGGGAAAGTTTTCACTTTCCTGAAAAAGGCAAAGCTTCTTTCTCTTATTTTCTGTGATACTGCGTTACCAAGGTAAAAAGCATAAGGATGACAGTTCTGTTCATTCATGTCCATATCACATTCTCAAAGAATGACAGAGCCTGGAAATAAGATCTTGGGTCTCTGGTGGCATCATGAGATACTGTACTAGCCTTGTTTAATCCAGTTTTAGTTAAGTGTTGTTATTTGTGGCTGAATGTGTATTCTAAATGAATACTACTGTTTTGTAGCCTTTAAAAAAAAATGTGTGATTTAGATTTTGTATTAGTTATCCATTGCTGTGTAACAAAAATATGTACTCCAAAACAGGATGACTTTAAGAAATAGACATGACTATCTCACAGTTCTTGTGACTCATGAATCCCAGCATGGCTTAGTTGGGTACGTCTGACTCAATGCCTTATGTGAGGTATAGTCAAACTGTTGGCCAGGGTCATATTCTCATCTGAAGGTTCATCTGGGAGAGGATCTGCTTCCAAATCCAATCATGTGGTTATTGAATTTAGTTCCTTGCAGGGTCTTGGGGATCTCAGTTCCATGATGGCTTTTGTCCCGAGGCCCCCCTCAGCTTCTTACTACATGGTTTTCTCCATAGTACAGCTCACAATATGGCAGCTGGCTTCCCTCAAAGCAAACACACGTGTGAGAGTCCAAGACAGAAGCAGTAGTTTTTTTGTATCTTAATCTAGGAAGCAACATCCCATCACCTCAGCCACATTTTATTACCTAGAAACAAGTCATTAAATTCAGTGTACACTCAAGAGAGGAGATTACACATGACCATGAATACAGGCATACCTCAGAGATATTGCAGGTTCAGTTCCATACTACCACAATAAAGGGAATAATGCAGTAAAGTGAGGGCAGAAACTTTTTGGTTTCTTAGTGCACCTAAAAGTTATATTTACACTATACTGTAATCTATTAAGCGTGTGATAACATGTTTTTAAAAACTAATGTACATTAATTAAAACATACTTTATTGCTAAAAAATGCTGATGAGCATCTGAGCCTTCTGTGAGTTGTAATCTTTTTGCAGGTGGAGGGTATTGCCTTGATCTTGATGGTTGCTGACTGATCAGGGTGATAGTTGCTGAAGGGTAGATGGCTATAGTCGGTTTTTAAAAATAAGACAACTGGGAAGTTTGCTCCATTGATTGATTTCACAAAAGATTTCTCTGTAGTATGTGATGCTGTTTGATAGCATTTTACCCACAACAGAACTTTGAAAATTGGAGTCAGTCCTCTCAAACCCTGCCTCTACTTTATCAATTAAGTTTTTGGAATATTCTAAATCCTTTGTTGCCATTTCAACAATGTTCATAGTGTCTGCATGAGGAATAGATTCCATCTCAAGAAAACACTTTCTTTGCTCATCTATAAGAAGCAATTCCTAGGACGAGACTTGGTGGCTCATTCCTGTAATCCCAGCACTTAGGGAGGCTGAGACAGGCAGATCACTTGAGGACAGAAGTTCAAGACCAGCCTAGCCAACATCATGAAACCCTGTCTCTACTTAAAATACAAAGATTAGCCGGACTTGGTGGCATATGCCTGGAATCCCAGCTACTCAGGAGGCTTGAGACGGGAGAATCACTTGAACCTAGAAGGTGGAGGTTGCAGTGAGCTGAGATCACGCCACTGCCCTCCAGCCGGGGTAACAGAGCCAGACTTCATCTCAAAAAAAGAAGCAATTTCTCATCTATTTAAGTATTATCATAAGATTGCAGCAATTCAGTCACATCTTTAGTCTCTGCTTCTCCTTCTCATTCTTATTCTTGCCATTTCCATCACATCAGTTACTTCTTCCATTGGAGTCTTGAACCCCTCAAAGTCATACATGGGGGCTGGAATCAACTTCCTCCAAATTTCTATAAATGTTGATGTTTTGACCTCCCCCCCTGAATCACAAATGTTTTATTTTGTTTTTTGAGATGGAGTCTCACTCTGTCATCCAGGCTAGGGTGCATTGGCACGATCCTAGCTCACTACAACCTCCGCCTCCCGGGTTCAAGTGATTCTCTGGTCTCAGGTCTCCCAAGTAGCTGGGATTATGGGCATGCACCATCACGCCTGGCTAACTTTTGTATTTTTAGTAGAGATGGGGTTTCACGATGTTGGCCAGGCTGGCCTTGAACTCTTGACTTCAAGTGATCTGCCCACCTCAGCCTCCCAAAGTGTTGGGATTATAGGCGGTATCCACCATGCCTGGCCACAAATATTCTTAATGGCATCTAGAATGGTTTTCAGTTTACCTTCCCAGAAAGTTTTCAGTTTACTTTGCTCAGATCCGTCAGAGGAGTCATTGTGGCAGCTATAGCCTTACTGAATGTTTTTCTTAATAAAACTTGAAAGTTGAAATTACTCCTTGATCCATGGGCTGCAGAATGGGTATTGTGTTATTAGGCATGAAGACATTAATCTCCTTGTATATCTTCATCAGAGTTCTTGGGTGACTAGGTACATTGTCATTGGGCAGTAATATTTTGAAAGAAATCTTTTTTCTGAGCAGCAAGTCTCAACGGTTGCCTTGAAATATCCAGTAAGCCATGCTGTAAATAGATATGCTGTCATCTGAGCTTTGTTGTTCCATTTATAGGGCACAGGCAGAGTAGATTTAGAATAATTCTTAAGGGCCCTAGGGTTTTCATTGAGCATTGGCTTCAACTAAAGTCACCAGCTGTATTAGCCTCTAATAAGAGTGTCACCCTGGCCTTTGAAACTTTAAAGCCAGGCATGGACTTCTCCTCTCTTGCTATGAAAGTCCTAGATGACATCTTTTTCCAACAGAAGGCTGTTTTGTCTACCCTGAAAATTTTTTGTTTAGTGTAGCTTGGCTAGGTCTTCTGGATAACTTGCTTCACTTCATAGTACTTGCAACCTCGTCTTGTACTTTTATGTTATGGAGATGGCCTCTTTCCTTAAACCTTATGAGTCAACCTCTGCTAGCTTCCAGCTTTTTCTGTGCAGCTTCCTCACCTCTCAGCCTACAGAGAATTGAAGAGAGTTGAGGTTTTGCTCTGGATTAGGCTTTGGCTTAAGGGGACGTTGTGGTTGGCTTGATCCTCTACCCAGACCACTAAAACTTTATCTCAGCAGTAAGGCTTTGCTTTCTTATCATTTGTGTGTTTACTAGATTAGCACTTTTAATTTCCTTCAGGAACTTTTCCTTTGCACTCACAACTTGGCTCTTTGGCACAAGAGGCCTAGCTTTTGGCCTGTTTTGGCTTTTGACTGTATCTTCCTAACTAAGCTTAATCATTTCTGGCTTTTGATTTAAAGTGAGAGATGTGTGACCTTTTTTCACTTGAATGCTTAGAAGCCACTGTAGGGTTATTAATTGGCCTAATTTCAATGTTGTTGTGTCTTAGGGAATAGGGAAGGCCAAGGGAGGGTGAGAGATGGAGGAACGGTGAGTCACTGGAGCAGTCAGAATACATACAACATATATTAAGTTCACTGTCTTATGTGGGCATGGTTTGTGACACCCCAAAACAATTACAATAGTAACATCAAGATCACAGATCACCATGACAAATGTAATAATTATGAAAAAGTTTAAAGTAATGCAAGAATTACACAGAAACAAGAAGTGAGCACATGCCATTGGAAACATGACACCGATAGACTTGCTTGACTCAAGGTCACCACAAACTTAATCTGTAGAAAACACTATCTGAAGTGCAGTAAAGCAAAGCACAATAAAAATGAGGTATGCCTGTACAAAGAGGGATCATTTAGGCCATCTTAGAGGATATCATAGGATTTTTTTTAAAAAACTTTTTACGTGTATATATCTTCTTAATTAGTTTTTTAAAAGCAGCTTTATTGATAAATAAATGACATACAAAAACCTGCTCATATTTAAAGTGTATGCTTTTATAACCTTTGGCATATGTATGTGTCCACGAAACTATCACCACAATCAAGGTAATTGAACATACCAATCAACCCTAAAAGTTTTTCTATTCCCCTTTGTAAAGTGATTCTCTTCCTTCCCTACACTGCTCCCCTCCCCCTATTCCCAGCAAACTGCTGATTTGCTTATGCCACCATTCATTAGTTTGTATTTTCTAGAATTTTATATAGATGGCATCATACCGTAGTATGTACTTTCCCCCCCCCCCCCCATCCCCACCCCCACCTCCCAGCTTTTACTCGGTAAAATTATTTTAAGATTTACCCATGTTGCTTTATGTATTTATTCATTTCTGTTGCTGAGTGGAATTTCAGTGTATGACTATACAACAGTTTATTGATGAACATTTGGATATTAAGCTCTTTTATTGAATGCATAGACATTAAGGATTATGTGCCTTTGATGTATTTATTATGAAATGACTTCTTTATTCCAGGTAATCTTTTTTTTTTTGAGACGGAGTCTCGCTCTGTCCTCCAGGCTGGAGTGCAGTGGCCGGATCTCGGCTCACTGCAAGCTCCGCCTCCCGGGTTTACGCCATTCTCCTGCCTCAGCCTCCCGAGTAGCTGGGACTGTAGGCTCCCGAAACCTCGCCCAGCTAGTTTTTTTGTACTTTTAGTAGAGACGGGGTTTCACCGTGTTAGCCAGGATGGTCTTGATCTCCTGACCTTGTGATCCGCCTGTCTCGGCCTCCCAAAGTGCTGAGATTACAGGCTTGAGCCACCGCACCTGGCCCAGGTAATAGTCTCTGTTCTGGTGTTAAATAGGAACTCTTTCTTCTGAGTAACTCTTTCTGTAGGAAATCTTTTTTTTTTTTTTTTTAATTAAAAGTAGCATGGCATATCTTTTTCCGTTTACTTTTAATCTTTTTGTGTTTTCATATTTAGAGTAAGCTTCTTACATGTAGTTGGGACTTGCTTTTTTGTATAATCTGACAATTTCTGTCTTTTAATTAGGGTGTCTAGACTATTTACATTTAGCATGATTACCTCTATAGTTATGTTAAATCTGCTATCTTAACTAGTCTCAAAGTTACTTGAGGACAAGAACTATGTTTTATTTATTCAACAAATAATTATTGAGCCTCAAGTACTTACCTTCTTACTAGGTAATCATTTCTTCCTAAATCTAGGCATAATGGGGGCTGGTTCAGCATTTCTTGGTTGACTTCAGAGAAATTCTTTGCATTTGAGGGAAAAGGTCAAATATACAGTTTTTATTTCTTTACTTCTAGATTTCACGTAATTTCTACTTAGAAAGTGGAGGAGTTTGGCAAATCTTAATAGAAGTAAGCAGGGAATTCTTGCTAGTACAGTGAATCTAACTTTTAAAAAATTGAGCTTAATGTCAATGTTTATTAATTCTGAATGAGATAATTGGCATCCAGTGTATTTTATGACACCTCCCTCTTTCCGCACTCTCACGTACCAGAGATCAAAGCTTAATCTGACACACCTGCTCATAAGTTGAAGTCACATCAGAGGCTAACACATAGGTAGATCCTGTACTTCCTGTTCTAAGCAGTCCAGAAATAAATGAAGAGCAAGGTTTTGATACATCATTTGTAAAAGGTTGATAGCCCTTGGCATTTGCTATAGGTAACTATTTTTTTTAACTCAAATAAAATGACCTCAATGCCATTTCACAGACCTAAACCTACTTTAATCTTTCACTGGATATTGAGAAGTGATGAGAGTATCACACTGTGCCCCTCAGCCATGGTTCTGAAGATCATTTATCATTTTAGAGAAGCAATATGGCTTCATGGAAAGAGAAGTAGTTAGAAAGCAGACATGGATGGAAATCACAGCTTCACTTCTTGACCGGCTGTACAATCTTAGAAAAATATCTTAAGGCTTTTAAAGCCTTGGTTTCCTAGTTCGTAAAAGAAAGCTTACACCTACTTCAAGGGGGTTGTAATGAGGATTAAGTGGTATGTGTAAGATGCCTGGTACTTAAGGCACTCAGTATATGGTGGCCACAGATCAGCTAAATCAGTATTCACTCAGGAATAAATACCGTAAGCTTGTTCATTCAGTTAGAACAAATATTTGAGGGTCTACTGTGTGTAAAATATTCTACCAGATACTGAAGGTAGTTCATAAAAGTAGAAGTCAGGGTCCAGACTTTAAGCTGTGCTGAAGGTGAGATATATACACTTGAAAGAGTAAAATGAGTGAAAAGTAATACATGCCAAACTGCCTAAATGAACATTAGAGATGAAAAATGCTTCAAGAGATGGTGGGATTCACATAAAGATAGAAGCCACTCAGTTCATGTTGGACTGAACTAGGTTCCAAACTTAAGGTTGCAATAAAGATCAGCTTATTCTATATATTGCCAAATTATAACGTTAACTTCCCTTGAGTTTCTTGTTAATTACTTCCAGATGGGGGTTGGGGGAGACTTTTTAATTTTTTTTTTTTCCATCATTCTTTTCTGCCAGTGATTCCAATTATGTGCAGGAATTTTCTTGTCCCTTGAGAACAGACATTCTTATAATAGATCTGAAAAATCAGGAAACTTATTTTTTTCTCTTGCCTTTAGGTTGTATGTGTTGATCATTATTAAAGACAGTCTGTAAGCCTCATGGTTATAATTAACGTTTCTCTTTAACATCTTCTAAGATAGCAAACAAACCAGCAACTGCTCATGGGTTGTGTTAACTTTGGCAGTTATTTTCTGTGTGGCTGCTCTGTGCATGTGCTGTGCTAAGTTTTTTGGGCAATATAAAAATAATAGAATATGAGGTTCATGTCCAGAGAATTTACACTTCACTTGGTAAGGCAAGATAAATTCCTGATATGGTTAATTAACTTATTGGAAAAAGTTATTTAACTGTGTAATGTTTAATGTATACTCAGTGCCAAATACTGCCTTTGCTATGGGTCCTACTAATTGTTATACAAGTTTAGAGGATAGCAGATTTTTATACATTTATATAGCTATGGGAAACTTCTTAGAAATGATTAATTTGAGCTGAAAGTTGGGTAGGTTTAGATGGATGGAGGAAATTCCCAAGGGAAAACAGAAGGAATATTTATTGAGCACTTAGGTACAGTTTTAAGAGCTTTTGTGTGTTTTATATCCTTTGATTCTTACACTTGCATGAAGTGCGGAAAGTAGGTATTGCTACTAACTCTATTTTATGTAAAAGAAAATGGAGGCACTAAGAGATTGAATAACTTGCCCAAGGTGACAGTATTAGTAAATGATGAAGCAAGATTCAAATCCAGGCATTCTGACTCCATAATCCTTGTTTGTAACCACAGATAAACAAAGCTTTAAAGCAGATTACATTTAGTGGATAGTTGGTGACCAGCTTGGAAAGGATATGCAATCTTTTGTTATATAGTAATGGGAAAATAAGGTTGGAAATCAAATGGAGGCCATAATATGGGGTGTTTTAGTGGTTGGTTGAATTTTGTTGTGTACACATACACCAAGCAGAGGAAGCTGGAAGTTTTCCTGTCAGAATGTTTTTATATTCTTTTGCTTACCTAATTGCTTAAAACAATTAGATTATATGTAGCTTAGAAAATAGCTGTTATATTCTGATTTTAAGCAAAAAATTTTCCTTCTCTGTGTATATGATTGAATTTTGCTGAAAATAATTTGAAGTGTAGTGATTTATTTCTGCAAAGCTGAAATAAATCTTTGTATTGGCTTGGAAAAATAATTGTTAAACTAACCTCTCTAGCTGTGACACAGATGCATTTCTGAAGACTTTTCACATAAATTAATAATTTTAATGGGAAAGAAAAGCTGTATGTGGAAGTGATGAAAGTGGTAGTGCATGTTCTAATCTGCTAGTTCTTCTGAAATATATGTACATTTTTTTAGTATTCGGATGATAGTGAGGCAGCTGTTTTGGCTCAACAGATAATAATTATAAAGATTAATTATGTTGTGGAAACTTCCAAGTGAAATGACATTTCTCTGTATGCTGAAGAATATATAGAAATTATTGAAAGTCAAGAGATGACTTTTTCTTCTTGATAGCTATTTCTAGAATTTTAGCTGGAACTTGTTCATTTTCCTCAGTGTGGTAATGATTTAGTCACTGTGTGTGTGGATGTGTTTATTTGTGGGTGTGTGCACACACACGCTTGAAAGAGAGAAAGAGTGAGTGAATGTGTTTGTGGTCTTTCTGAATATTTTTTGTAAGGAAAAGCAAGGTAAAAATGTGTTACTATAGGTTCTTCCCATCATCTTCTGGTTCTCTTTTCTTTGCCCCTCCCAAATAACTTGGCCTTAAGAATGAAAGAGCAATTCAACTTCAAGGGAATGACTTCTCCATTTTACTTTGGCTTGTGTTGGTGGACATAGCATGGGGTCCTGTGATGTGCACACAGCCAGGAAAGAGCAATGTTGTAACTGTTATGTCTAACCTGCTCTTCCCCTGGAGTCACCTGGCAATATAGGAGGTAACTGACAACTACTGACTTGAAATGCACATTTTTTTAGTCTTTTTCCAAAAAGAATAGAATTTCTAAAACTTGTTTTTGTATTTGTACCCCTGTCCATCCCTTCTACACTTCCTGTTCTGACTTACACATTCCTTTTCTCTGGTGCTGTGGTACCCCGAACATAACTCTAATCTACTGGAATATGCTACAATTGTTGGCTTACTCAACCCTGTGTCTTAGTCAACTTGTATCAGTACGTAGCACCGTTTTTGGCATGTGGTAGATTCAAATATTTGACAAGTGAATGAAAATTAAAGGAAATAAAGGATATGAAGTTAATCTTAACAAAAGCCTTATACTAATTTGGAGAATTTTATTAATATGGCAGCAAGTCTGTGTAGTGGTTTTTGACTGAGTTTTATTTAAAGTTAATTGGTCAGAATTATGAAAATCAAAATCTTTATTTTGTTTTCTTCCCCTCCTGACCTCTTCCTTAGTTCTTTATCCAAATTCTGGTTTACACCCCACTTATTGCCACTGGAAGTTAGTTTGGGGACATATTTTTTAGGGATTGGCTTATGATAAGAATTACATTTTGAAATCCATACTAAGCTGAATTTTAGTATTGTGTATTGGTTAGGGAAGACACTAACAAATATTTTTAGGATGATTTTTTTTTATTTTTTATTTTTTTACCAATTTTTAGAAGTGAGTATATAGAATTCTTTATAGCTAAAACTGAGTGCATCAAGAGTAGGTCCACTATTGGGCTGTGTAGATAACTTGAAATGTTTTTGAATAAAAATAGCATCTCTGCTGAAGTTTATTCAGTTCTGTAAATGTTTAGTGAATGCTTGCTGTGGCTGGCATTGTGATTGATGAGAGGGACATAAGAATGAATTAGGCAGTTTCTGTTCTCTAGAACCTCTCACTCTAATGAAGAGATGCCCATGTCAACAAATCATTGCAATATGGTATGATATATGCAATGCTGAAGAATAATGATAGGACAAAAAGAGGGTGAAAGTCAGTTCTGCTTCCGAAAAGGCTTTATAATTAAGGAGACATGTAAGTTGGTGCTGGAAAGATCTGTGGGAGCTCATAAGGGAATTGAAGGGTGAAGGGCACTATAGCAGAGTGATTTAAGGGAGTAGACTCTAGACCTAGACTCTCTGGATTCAAATTTAACTTCGGCCATTTACATGCTGTGCCTGGCTTTTTCCTTTTTTTTGTTTATAACGGACCGATTATAGTTGTATGTGCTTTGTTCTTTTTACTTGGAAGTTTTTAAATCCCTTCTTCCTCAGCAGAGTATAGTACTTTTTTGTGCTGTGACTGTCTTTTATATATATCTTTTCTCAAGTGAAATCTTTATGTGCCTTGTTTCTATGGCAGACTTTCTTTGAAGGCAGGGTCTATATCTTAATCATTTTCCATCTCCCACATGGGATACAGTCTCTGAGACACATTGAAACATAAAGAAACATGATAAATTTTGAGCGAATGCATAAATCAATACATCACAACCTAGCTTCTGTTCCAGCTATTGTGTACTGGGTCCAGTAGTCTTACTCCCAGACCCATACCTTTTCTTTGACTCCCAGTCTACACATACAGCAGAAAAGGTGATTTCCATTAAATAGTTATTATATAGTAATCTTGATTTTTTTCCTAGAACTCAGCTTTATAAATACATATTGTATAGGAATAATTAAATGTGAATTTTAAACTATTTTTTTGCTACTACCTTACCAGAATTATATTTTGCTAGGACTGAGCTCCAAATTAGACAAAATAATTCTGTGGAATGGATATATGATAAGTGTTACATAAAAGGGGGTTCTATAATCAAAGGAATTTGAGCAATCCTGGGTTGACAAAGATAAACTAGTTTGGCTTTTCTAAAGCTTTAATATGCCAGCATGCATTGTGAATCTCATTTGACCCACTTTTATGAGGGATTGGTGACCCATGGAATACACTTTGGAGAAATGCTACCTAAGTTTATGGGTTCATTTTAGCAAATAAGACTATTTACTGTCCTAGACTACCTCTTCTTCCCAGAGCTGACTTATCTTCTATGTTGATATCTGGAATAGTCTCACCAGTTGGCAAATCATATCCCTACATGTGCAGAGCGCTGTTGATAACAACTGGTCTTTTTTGACTCCTTTGCTAATTAAATATACCTGCATGGAGTCTCCGAAGGAGCCCAATCCATATTCCTTATCCTTCACAACTCCCTTATTATCAGGGACTTCAGTATGGTAATCAGCTTTCTTAGTGTATGTGTAAGTGTCTACAAATTAAACATCTGTTCTCTCCATCCATTTAGCATACTTTAGATTTGTATCTCTAACATGACATTAGCAAGTGAGAACTTTGAAACCACAAAAGCTACATATCCTATTTTAAAATATTATTATTTCCATTTTTTAAGTAAGTCTGAACTGGACAGAGACATTCTAAAAGGCCAGGAACAGTGGCTTACACCTGTAATACAGTGCTCTGGGAGGCCAAGATGAGGATGGTTTAAGGCCAGGAGTTTGAGACCAGCTTGATCGTGACAGCAAGCGCCATCTCTGCAAAAAAAAAAAAAAAAAAAAAAATTAGAAAAATTAGCCAGGCGTGGTGGCTCACACCTGTAATCCCAGCACTTTGGGAGGCCAAGGTGGGCAGATCACGAGGTCAGGAGTTCGAAACCAACCTGACCAATGTGGTGAAACCGTCTACTAAAAATACCAAAATTAGCTGGGCGTGTGCCTGTAATTCCAACTACTCAGGAGACAGGCAGGAGAATCGCTTGAACCCGAGAGGCAGAGGTTGCAGTGAGCCAAGACCACACCACTGCACTCCAGCCTGGGCAACAGAACAAGACTCCATCTCAAAAACAAAACAAAACCAAAAAACCAGATGTCGTGGCGCACACCTGTAGTCCCAGCTACTCAGGAGGCTGAGGCAGGAGGATGGCTTGAGCCCAAAAGATTGAGGCTGCAGTGAGCTATGATTGCTCCACATATTTCAGTCTGGGCAACAAAGCACAACCCTATCCCCCCGCACCAAGAAAAAAGGGTTATTCACTGTAGATGAAAAGATAAAGAAAATTAAATGATCTGTTATTCTCTTATTCAAAACTAATTACCATGGACATTTTTATATAATTTTTTTTCTTTTTTATGTGCATGAATCAGGATATTTTTAGCCACAAATAACAGAAAAGTGGATCAAAGTTGACTTAATTAATAGGAGTTGATTATCTTATGTAACAAATTTGGAGGTAGCTTCTTTCAGGATTGGTTAATCCCACCACACATTGATATCAGAAGTCTGGACTGGATTTATTTATTTATTTATTTATTTATTTTTGACATTTTTTTGGATTTTCCTTTTTACCTGCAAGTAGTTACTGCAGCTACTACGTACTACCATGACAACGTCAAAGCAGAAAGAAAGATGAACTGTCTTCTTGGACATCTCTCTTTATCCAGGAGAAATATCCCAGAATGCCTCCTGTCCCAAGTAGGCTTTCTTTTATGTCTTATTGGCCAGATCTGAATTACTTGCTCACATTGAAGGGATCTAAGTGAAAAAAATTCATGCTCTGGGAAGGGACCATCCTCTGAGCACAATAACACCTTAGTCTGAACAGAAGCTGTAGTTCTGTTAACAAAGAAGGGCTGGCTTTGGAGAGGCAACTAACAGGATCTGCCAGATTATATCTCTGTGCACTTAAAAGTCACTTTTGCTAAACTGAATTCTCTTATTACTTCTTTATGGCCTGGATAATCCAGAATTAGATATATAATTGTTGAAATTAAGTGACTGAAAGATTGTGGGGGGAATAAGGTAAATAAACTAAGATTTTTTTTATTGGTAAATTATTTAAAATAATGCTGAAAAGTTAATATTACAACTCTAAAGCTTATATGAATTTGTGTGGTAGAACTTAAGACATCAGAGATTTTTTTTTTTAAAGACAGAGTCTCACTCTGTCGCCCAGGCTGGATTGCAGTGGCGCGATTTCGGCTCACTGCAAGCTCCACCTCCTAGGTTCACACCATTCTCCCGCCTCAGCCTCCCAAGTAGCTGGGACTACAGGTGCCCAGCTAATTTTTTGTATTTTTAGTAGAGACAGGGTTTCACTGTGTTAGCCAGGATGGTCTCAAATCTCCTGACCTTGTGATCCGCCCGCCTCGGCCTCCCAAAGTGCTGGGATTACAGACGTGAGCCATCGCTCCCGGCCAGATATTTATTTTTATATTTATTGTTTGTCTTGCTTTTGTGGTTGGTAGCTTTGGTCTGGGCTTCCAAACCTTCCTCCAGCAATGATTCTCCTTTGCTGCTGAAGCTATTTGGTAGATGAACCTGAGAAGGCTGACCCTACAGCTACAGAATTCCCATTCTCAAACACTCCTCAGTGTTTCATATGAGATACAGGTTTGTGGCAGCCATTCTTCAAAAATATACTGCCCCGAAACCAAACAACTTGTAAAAGATTTATTCTACAAAAAACTGGGCCTGCAATTTTGATGCTGCTACCAGGTAGTGGCAGAGTGTCAAAGTTATATATATTCTTACTTTCCTGGAATAGCCTTAATTTCAATTTGTTTGGGCTGTTTTGTGCCCCCAAAGCATATCAATATTTTACAAACTTTAAAATTTCAGTATTCATAACATCTCTGGCTGTTTTATATATATATGTGTGTGTGTGTGTGTATGAAAGAAACATATATATAAATTTTTTTTAAAGAGATGGAGTCTTGCTGTGTTGCCCAGACTGGAATGCAGTAGCTATGCATGGCCATGATCCCACTACTGATCAGCATGGGAGTTTTTATCTGTTCCATTTCCTACCAGGGCTGGATCCATCCCTGCTTAGGCAATCCAGTGGTCCCCACTCCCAGTAGGTCACCATATTGGTGCCAAACTTAGTGTAGACACCTGATCAGCGTAGCACACAATAGCCTAGAACTCCTGGCCTTAAGTGCTCCTTAGCCTCCTAAGTGGCTGGGACTGCAGGTGCACACCACCGCACCAGACTGTATACTTAGAAGTTTCATAAAAATAACCTTGTTAGGAGGGTGCTTTTTTTCGTATAGCTCTTACTTGACTCAAGGGCATGATTTAAACATCCAGGCCTATATTTCATCACATTCAGATTTGGGTCCTTGTTCAGGTTCCTCAGTATTTATATTTACTTAACCAGAACTTTTGTGTACAGTAACTCTTTTTGAAAAAAGTAGCTTAACTTTAGATCCAAAACAAAACAATCTCAGTTTTAAATTATATTAATTGTTATTTTTTAAAGCTATATGCATTCCCCTTTTAAATAACCTCTAACACTTTGGTTTACTATCAATCTTTGTTTGGTGGGTTGCTCACAACTCTTGAGCTAGTTTGCTATCAGAATGTGTTCACTTGCTTTCTTTGCTCTTCTTTAGCTATATAGCCCATGGAAGGGAAGTCATTAGTTTGCCCTTTTAATTTTTTGAAATCCAAGTCCTCTTGAACCATTCTACTGTAAGAGGCAGAAGTAGAAAAGTAAGAGCATTATTCTCTTAAAAAGATAAAAGCCTTTATGGCCAGGTACTCTAATCACTGAATATTTCTCAGACTTTGTAAATTTAATGGGAAGTTTATTTTAACCTGATCTAAATAGAAATTTAAATCTTTAAGTTAATTCTATCTAAGTAGAAATTGGAGTTTAAACTCTTAACTGGTGTTTCTTAGCAAATAATTTTTTTTATTTTAGATTGATGTCTTCTGATAAACAAAATTACTTAAAGGAACTGAATAACTTATTACATTAAAACATTTAAAATAGTAATTAAGCAATGTTTTCATTAGGAATTTCAATGGTGGACAATCTTAATTCTCTTAAGTATTCAGAAATGCCAGGAGTAAAACTGAATCAGGTATGAGAAACTTTCGTTTTTTTTTTGTTTTTGTTTTTTTTTTTTTTTTTTTTTTTTTTTTTTTTTTTTTTTTTTTTTTTTGAGACGGAGTCTCGCTCTGTCACCCAGGCTGGAGTGCAGTGGCCGGATCTCAGCTCACTGCAAGCTCCTCCTCTCGGGTTCACGCCATTCTCCTGCCTCAGCCTCCCGAGTAGCTGGGACTACAGGCACCCGCCACTTCGCCCGGCTAGTTTTTTGTATTTTTTAGTAGAGACGGGGTTTCACCGTATTAGCCAGGATGGTCTCGATCTCCTGACCTCGTGATCCGCCCGTCTCGGCCTCCCAAAGTGCTGGGATTACAGGCTTGAGCCACCGCGCCCGGCCTTGTTTTTTTTTTTTGAGACGGAGTCTCGCTCTGGCACCCAGACTGGAGCGCAGTGGTGCGATCTTGGCTCACTGCAAGCTCCGCCTCCCGGATTCACGCCATTCTCCTGCCTCAGCCTCCCAAGTAGCTGGGACTACAGACTTCCGCCACCATGCGTAGCTAATTTTTTGTATTTTTAGTAGAGACGGGGTTTCCCCATGTTGGCCAGGATGTTCTCGATCTCCTGACCTCGTGATCTGCCCGCCTCTGCCTCCCAAAGTGCTGGGATTGCAGGCGTGAGCCACCGCGCCCCGCCATGCAACTTTCAACCTAGACAACTTCAGTGGCGTGATGGAGACTACTGAATAGGCTAATCTGTTAGGCCCGTTCTTTCCCAATGCTTTTGGAAAAAAATAGGAAAAAAGCAAATTCCATATGTGAAAATAATTTTACTGATCTTTAGCATCTATGTAGATCTGTTGGGAGGTTCTTTCAGTTTTTATAATACATAAAAGTAGGACCTTGGCCAGCAAGCCTGAAAATTTGTTGAGCATATGAGTATTTCCATGGACTGCATGTGACCCACACACAAAAGTGAGAGAACAAGAGCTCACCTCGTACTGTGTTAAATTCTGTCCCAGAGAAAGTCATTGAAACCTAACAGAGAGTCTGTGTACTATGAATCTCTGAAAACCCAGGCTGGAAGGAGACTGGTGGCAAACAGAGAAGCCCGATGGTAAGAGAAAGAATGTTGGGTAGCAGCCAGAAAAATAGAATGTATTTTCTACATCATGTGGATTGCAGCTGGGGAGACCCAACAGGGACACCTACAAAGAACCCAGAAGTGTGGCCTAAAAGGATTTAGCTTAAATATCTCCCAGGCCCAGAGAACCCTGAGGCATCTTAACAACAATACTTGTTAAGTGTATTTCCTGTCTCGTTTACCTCCTCTCTCTCTCTCTCTGTTTCTCCATGCCTTGGTTGGGATAGGGGACAGGAAGCTGCAATTGCAATCAGTGGCCTGAAAGAACTCGACTAAAAAAGAGACAAAGATTATGTGATTATGTGCCCTTGCTAGAAGACTGCTGTTGTGACTCCTGAAGCACTCCATCATGTCCTTATTACAGAGGTAGCACGAAGGAGAGAGGGAAGGGTAAAGGGCACATCTGCTTCCAACATCTGATCCCATTTTATTGGACAAAACTTAGTCATGGCTACACCTGATTTGAAGTAGGCAGGGAAATACAGAGTTTCTTGTTTTTTGTTTTTAGCTAGGCCTATTGTCTGAGATCCTGTTACTAAGAAAGAATGGATATTGGTAGACAATTAGTAGCCTCTTCAACTTAGCCCTCATCTCTGGATTTGTTGTGGGAGAACCCATTTCTCAGGTCTAAACAGTCTGTAAACATTCATAAGTTTATATGCAACTTCCTTCATGGCATCAGTTGGATTTTGCATGTCTTTGACTCTCAAAATATCTGAATGATTTCTGACTGGATTCTGCATAAGCCTTTGTCTGACTGTAGCCACAACTAAGTTCTTTGTCCTGACACTGTTAGGCTTCTATTGGATCTTTTATAGCTCTTAACTACTTTTTAATATTTTTAATCCTTCCTAGAAGTTAGAAATGGTTCATTTTAAAAATCTACCTGCTTTTTTTCCTTTCCATATTCCCATTTCCACTTTTTTTTTTTTTTTTTTTTTTTAAGAGCCAGGGCCTCACTCTGTTGCCCAGGATGGAGTGCAGTGGTATAATCATGGCTCACTGTAGCCTTGACTTCTGTGGCTCAAGTGATCCTCATTCCTCACCTTCTTGAGTAGTTAGGACTACAGGTGCATGCCGCCATGCCCAGCTAATTTTTATTTTTATTTTTTGGCAGAGATAGGGTCTTGCTTTCCTGGCCCGGCTGGTCTTGAACTCTTGACCTCAACCGAGCTTCCTACCTTGGCCCCCCAAAGTGTTGGGATTACAGGTGTGAGCCACTGTGCACGGCCTATTTCTGCTTTTATTACTTTAGTCTTATTATATCTAGTTGAGGTACTAGTCACTTGTTAGGCTCTGACTCTGCTTGACAGTTCGTTTTTTTCACATTGTAATTGATTGTGGTCTTATCTTTAGTAGGTATTATTTTATGTGTGTCTCAGCATGTACTTATTAAGTGGCTTCACTTGTCCTTTATGTTTCTTACTTGATGGGATTTTCATACTCTTTCTATGTCCATTATTCAGGATTTCTGGACTACGTTTCTTATTTCCAGGTTCTTAATGTGTTCCTCAGGGTTGGATTGCTGGAAATTTAACCCTCTGGTTAAGTGGAACATTAATATGCTGTATTCTTGCTAGCTTCACAGAGTGTTTTCTTTTAATGACTACTGTCTTACAGCATATAATGAAAAATAACTTAATCCAAAAATATTCAACAAACATCCAGTACTCACTACCTGCAAAGCAATACCTTAAGGTGTTCATTACCCAGCTATATTAATTTTGTGAAAAGATCTGAGCCAATGATACTGTAACTGTATATGTAGTGGGTACTTTATAAATGCTTATTGAATGAAGAGCTTTCCTGGCATGCATTACTTTATTCCAGTCACTCTTATTCTTGGACACTTTGTTGTATTTCCCAAAGTAGAGGAATAGGATGTTTTAAATTTGATATCTCCCAAAATTTTTCACAGCCTTCATAGCTGGCCAGCACTATATGAAAGAGATTATTATTAAAGTTTTATCCATTGTAACAGTTAAAATATTTACTGTGTTAAAGGCAGAAAATTCAAGTTTACTTTACTTAAAGGATAGGGGAGAGATTGATTTAACGACTTGTTTAACTTCAAAGTTTTCAAAAGTAAAGCATGGTCCAGGCACAGTGGCTCATGCCTGTAATGCCAACACTTCAGGAGGCCAATGCAGGAAGATTGTTTGACTCCAGGAGTTCAAGACCAGCCAGGGCAACGTGGTAAAACACTGACTCTACAAAAAAAAAAAAAAAAAAAATACAAAAATTAGCCCAGTATGGTGGTGCACACTTGTTTTCCCAGCTGCTCAGGAGGCTGAGGTGGGAGGATTGCTTGAGCTCGGGAGGTCAGGGTTGCAGTGAGCCATGATCATGCCACTGCACTCTAACCTGGGTGACAGAGTAAGACCCTGTCTCAAAAAAGAAAGAAAAGAAAAGAAAACAGTAGAGCATGCTTCAGACATCATTTAAGACTCTGACTCAATTTCTCTGCATTTATCTTGGCTTTTCCTTTTGTGTGATGCTCATGTCCTCAGGTTGGCTTTCTTCATGATGACAAGATGGATGCCAGCAGTAATTTGGGCTGTTTGCCTCTTTGTAGCTGTGTAGTTTAGAATCCAGAGGGCAGGGAGAATTGTTTCCCACAACCACTGAACAAAAGACTTTGAACTGTAACGTAGACAGTGGACTTTGGATGATAATGATATCAATGTAGGTTCACTGATTGTAGCAAATGTACCATCTTGTGTGGGATTTTGATAGCAGAGGAGGCTGTACATATGCAGAATTAGATCATATATGGGAAATCTCTGTATCTTTCATTCAGTTGTACTTTGAACCTAAAACTGCTCTAAAAAATAAAAGTGTGTTTTTGGTTTTTGTTTTGTTTTGTTTTGTTTTTAATGAATGAGTCCAGGCTTGGTGGTTCACATCTGTTATCCCAGGACTTTGGGAGACTGTGGCAGGAGGATCTCATGAGGCCAGGAGTTCGAGACCAGCCTGGGCAACATAGTGAGACCTCTTTACAAAAAAAAAATTTTAATTAGCTGGGTACGATGGTGCACACGTGTAGTCCTAGCTACTCAGGACGCTGGAGCAGGAGGATCACTTGAGCCCAGGAGTGTTGAGGCTACAATGAGCTATGATTGCACTAGTGCATTCCAGCCTGAGCAACAGTGGAGACTGTGGATCACGAGGTCAGAAGTTCGAGACCAACCTGACCAACATCGTGAAACCCCGTCTCTACTAAAAATACAAAAATTAGCCAGGCGTGGTGGCACGCCCCTGTAATCCCAGCTACTCAGGAGGCTGAGGCAGGAGAATCGCTTGAACCCGGGAGGCAGAAGTTGCAGTGAGCCAAGATCGCACCGCTGCACTCCAGCTTGGGTGACGGAGCGAGACTCCATGTCAACAACAACAAAAACAAAAAAGAAATCAAAGTAGACCTAACTATATATGCAGATACGGAAATTTCTCTGAAAATAGCGAGGCGTAAGATACTACATAACGGATAATCCCCTATATGCTTTTAAATGTTATCCATATTGATCTATATCTAGATGTAAAACAAAGAAATAAGACAAGAAGGATGCACACTGGACTTTACAGGGGTCACTCTGGGGAGGGGGTTGTGGGGATGGTGCAGAAGTGGAAAGGCAAATGAGGATTTTGCTTTGAGTCTTTTAAAACATTAATGTGCTCACATTTTAATATTTTGAGAATATATTCATATAACAGGCAAATAATTTTTTAAATACTAGTTATATATGTTCATTATATAGAAAACTTAAAAGTATGTTTCACAACACAGAGATAACCATTGCTTAGATTTAGTGCATTTTCTTGCAGTGGTTTTTGTTTGTTGTTTTTTTGGTCATAGATAGGCTCTCAATGTATTATAGTTTTCCTTCTAGCTTTTAAAAAAACTCAGTTGTATCCCACGGGAATTTTTCATTGCCATTAAAAATTCTTTGAAAACACTTCCATCGGTAATTATGACATATTTATACCATGAAATATTAACATTTCTCTATTGTTGAGACAAGTGTATTGCTCCCATCTTTATACATAAATATATCTTTACAGTGTTCATTGTTTCCTTATGATTAGTTAATTTTTAAATGGAATATTCCCTTTATTAGAAGATACAAATTTTAAATTTTAACATAAACAAGGCCAGACTCAGTCGCTCATACCTGTAATCCCAACACTTGGGAAGTCAAGGCAGGAAGATTGCTTGAGCTCAGGAATTGGAGACCAGCCTGGGCAACATAGTGAGACCCCATCTCTACAAAAAATGAAAAATAAAAAAATTGGCTGGCATAGTGGTACATGCCTGTAGTTGTAGCTACTCAGGAGGCTGAGGCAGGAAGATGGCTTGTGCCTTGGAGATCATGATCACACCACTGCACTCCAGCGTGGGTGACAGAACAAGACTGTCACAAAGCATAACAAGGAAACAAAAACCCAAATAAATAAATAAATTATATGGCTTTTTTTTCTTTTTAAAGCAGAATGGAAATATAACCTTTTTTTCCCACAACATAGTGCATGAATTTTGATAAAGCAGTAGACTGATCTAGTTGCTTTTGCTCTTGTCTCTCTCTCATTCTCTATTCCTTGGCATTCTTTCCCATCTGTGAACGTCTCTGTATTCCTCCTTTAATGCTACGACATTTTTTTAATTTCTAAAAAAGAGTAAGTCAGAATTCCAATGCAGCCAGCTTGAATCAGTCATTCTGTGTCTTATGAATAGTCAGTTCCTCCAGGCAATGAATTAGCCCTTTAGAAAACGTTGGTATTATTTTTCTCAATCCTGATTATCTGTATAGGTGACCTGGAATGCATTTAAGGGAAGCATTGTGTCAGTTCCTCAGATCTAAAGATGGAATCCTAGGCTGGGTGTGGTGGCTTGTAATTCCAGCACTTTGGGAGGACAAGGCAGGAGGATCACTTGAGCCCAGGAGTTTGAGACTAGCCAAGGAGTGAGACCTTGTCTCTACAAAAAAAAATTAAAAATTAGGCATAGTGGTGCATGCCTATAGTCCCAGCTACTCAGGACGCTCAGGTAGGAGGATTGCCTGAACCCTGCATTTCAAGGCTGTAGTGAGCCATGATCATGCGACTGCATTCCAGCCTGAGCAACAGAGTAAGACCCTGTCTCAAAAAATGAATAAATAAGGATGAAATCCTGTTTTTACTGATTATAAGTAGTTTTTATTGTTGCAGCTGCAGTTTTGTTCTGGGTTACTGAGTTTTTAAAAATTATTATTCGCTTTAGTGAAATTTGGAAGTGGATTTGTTAAAGTATGTAATTGTGGCACGAGATTTTTCTCAGCTGCTTTGCCAACTGGAAACCTCCACAGCCAGCAGCACCGCACTAGCCCCAATCTGGGCCTTCCTCAGCCCCAGGCCTGCTGCTGGAGGTACCCTGCCCACTCAGCCCACCTGTGTTACAGCTTGTACTCCATTTGGCAGTTCCCGAGCTCTTGTTCTGCTTCCAAGAAGAACAAGAATACCCTGACAATTGAAGGGTAAGAATGGACAGAGAAGAATTTCATTGAGCGACAGAACAGGTCTCATTGGAGAGGGATCTTAGGGGATGGTCCCCCCACCCCATAGTCCGATGGTTTCTTTCCCAATGTGGCTGAGTCGGGGGCTTTTATAAAAAGGGCACAGAATAGGGGAGTGCATACTGATTGGTTTGTGAGTATGCAAAGAAAGACTAAAGGCACCACTGAAAGGTGAGCACAGCAATATAGAAAACCAATTATGAAAGGGTAGGTATATGTAAAATAGGTGAAGGGTGGGGATCAGAGGAAAGCCACCAAATAGGAAGATGGGTTCTCAATCTAGTCTGTGGATTTAATTTGTAGTTTGGCTTTCAGGCTTTAAACTGTCTTTGGCTTGGAGGTGGGGTTTCACCAGGGACCCACCCCTATCTGCCTAGGCATTTGTCTGCCTCCTGCCATTATCAGTTGCATTATAGAATGTTGAAGACTTTGCTCTTTAAAGGAATATTATGATAAATACCTTTTTATTGTTTATTAATTTTTTTTTTGAGATGAAGTCTTGCTCTGTCACCCAGGCTGGAGTGCAGTGGTGCGATCTTGGCTCACTACAACCTCCGCCTTCTGGGTTCAAGCAGTTCTCCTGCCTCAGTCTCCTGAGTAGCTGGGATTACAGGTGTATGCCACCACACCCAGCTAATTTTTGTATTTTTAGTAGTTACGGGGTTTCACCATGTTGGTCAGGCTGGTCTCGAACACCTGACCTCAAGTGATCCACCCGCCTTGGCCTCTCAAAGTGCTAGGATTACTGGTGTGAGCCACTGCGCCCAGCCCATGCCTTTTTAAAAATACAGGCTATCACCTCTCTATTTTTGTAAATGTGAACTTTTGTATTTCTTTTAAAGACAAACATTAAGATGTTTTCTTGTTCGGGCTACAGCATTTAGCAGTAATTCATCTTTGCTTGTGAACTAGATAACATTTTTCTATATATAAATATCCTGTGTGTTTTAGTTGAGTTTGTTACTATAAGAAAATAGATTCCTGTTTAGTTCACTAATTATCAGAAGTGTGGTGTCCCCAACTAGCAGCATCACCTGGGAACATGCTAGAAATGCACGTTATTGGACCCCACTGCAGATGTGCTATTCAGAAACTTGGGAGGTAGAGCCCAGCAACCTGTGCCTTAAAAAGCCCTTTGGGTTCCACTATATGCTAAAGTTTGGTAACTACTGGTTCAGATAGTTGATACAGTGACTAGAAATCTCAGCTTTTATCACATGAGGGCTGCATTTGGTTTATTTCCAAGGTATAGGTTCGGAACTATGGCAGTAGTGCAACTATAGATGAAAAGCTGATAGCATGGGCGGCCCCACAAGAGTTGCTTTCATTGTTTGTTTCCAGTGGTTGGGATTTTAAGAACTATGCAGTGAGCCAAGAGTCCTTCACTACTGAGTTGAACCAAATTATTTCAGTACTTAGGATAATTAGCAGAAGCTTTTCCTTTAATAACATCATTTGGATTGTGCCTCCCTCTATTACCAAGATACTTAAAATGACAAGTTATGAATTCCATGCTTCACATTTGAAATATGTAAGATTATTTTTGTAATTAAGAAATTTCTGAATGAGCTGTTTTTCAAATGCTTTTAAGTTGTAAGTAATTCCAAACAGATGTATAGTACCTGAAAGACTCTTAATTAATATAATTAAGGTATATATCCTGGCTGGGTGTGGTGGCTCACGCCTGTAATCCCAGCACTCTGGGAAGCCCAGGTACATGAATTGCTCGAGCCCAGGAGTGCAAGACCAGCCTGGGCGACATGGCAAAGTTCCATCTCTACAAAAAAAATAAAAAAATTAGCCGGGCGTGGTAGCAT
Source organism: Theropithecus gelada (assembly GCF_003255815.1). NCBI lineage: Eukaryota > Metazoa > Chordata > Mammalia > Primates > Cercopithecidae > Theropithecus > Theropithecus gelada. Next base: position 150,354,426 of record NC_037672.1, read on the forward strand.
GTGTCTGTGGTTCCAGCTACTTGGGAGGCTGACGTAGGAGGATTGCTTGAGCCCGGAAGGCAAAGGTTGCAGTGAGCCGAGACCCGGCCACTGCATTCCAGCCCCTTTCTCAAAAAAAAAAAAAAAAAAAAAAGTGTATATATACGTATGTGTGTATATATATAAAATGTCCTTAAAATGTCCTTTCATTATTGTCTTTTATATAATTAGTAACTGTTTGGATAGTGTCTGTCTGGTTATTTTAAAAACATTTTTAATGGAAAAATGTTATGCTAAAATATGTGTGTTTTTTTAATTGGAAAAAATTATTTACTCCTAAATTTAAATGTTATGTATATATTTTAATTATTTCAGGCAGGTCCTTCAGGGTGGAATATTAACTTCTATTTTATTTATTTTTTTTTATTTTGAGATAGAGTCTCACCCTGTTGCCCAGGCTGGAGTGCAGTGGTATGATCTCAGCTTATTGCAACTTCCACCTCCCAGGTTCAAGCGATTCTTGTGCCTCAGCCTCTCAAGTAGCTGGGATTATAGGTGTTCGCCACCACTCCTGGCTGATTTTTGTATTTTTAGTAGAGACAGAGTTTCCCCATGTTGGTCAGGCTAATGTTAACTTTTAAAATATGACTTTATTTTATAAATAGGAGCTCTTTTTTAAAAGAACTAGATCTTCGGCCGAGTGTGGTGGCTCACGCCTGTAATCCCAGCACTTTGGGAGGCTGAGGTGGGTGGATTGCTTGAGGTCAGGAGTTCGAGACCAGCCTGGCCAACATGGTCAAACCCAATCTCTACTCTCTACTAAAAGTACGAAAAATTAGTCGGATGTGGTGGTGGGTGCCTGTAATCCCAGCTACTCCGGAGGCTGAGGCAGGAGAATCACTGGAACCTGGGAGGCAGAGGTTACAGTGAGCCAAGGTAGTGCCATTGCACTCCAGCTTGAGCAAGAAGAGAGAAACTCCATCTTAAAAATATATGTATACAGCGGATTTTTTTTTTAACTTAGGAATATAATTACTTGCAAGGAGAGGTATAACTGGTTTGTAGTGGTGTCTGCCTGGCATTATCTATAGATCTTATTCATGCCATGGATTAGAATCAGTGACTGGAGAGCTGTTAAAGGAAAGCTTACAACGGTCCCTTTATGCGTACTGAGACGTGAAAGATTTCCCAAAGCAAGGGTAAACTTACCAACTTTTTGAAGATAGTATTTCTGAATTTCAAGCAAAAAAAGGATATCTAAATACTATCCACTCTCTACATATGACTAGATCATATTGTGAACAGTTTTGTGTGTGTGTGTGTGTGTGTGTTTTTTCGGGGTGGGGGAGCAGTTTGTTTTTTGAGATGGAGTCTCGCTCTGTCACCCAGGCTGGAGTGCAGTGGTGGGATCTTGGCTTACTGCAAGCTCCACCTCCCGGGTTCATGCCATTCTCCCGCCTCAGCCTCCGGAGTAGCTGGGACTACAGGTGCCTGCCATCACGCCCGGCTAATTTTGTTTTTGTATTTTTAGTAGAGACAAGGTTTCACCATCTTAGCCAGGATGGTCTCGATCTTCTGACCTCGTGATCCGCCCGCCTCGGCCTCCCAAAGTGCTGGGATTAGTGTGAGCCACCACGCCCGGCTGTGAACAGTTAGTTTTTTATAATCAGCCAACAGAAATTAAATCCATCCAATTATTAAATATTTTCTAAATGTTTGTAATTCAAGAATGAGGGAGGAGTGAAATATTTTTTAAGACGGTCCTTACCCAATCAAATGAATCTGTAATTTCTAACTAGTTTATAGCAAAAGATGTGGAGAATTTAGTATTCAGAATTTCCTGTGATTATTTGTTTACTTGTAGACCCAGGTGAGATTAACAAAATTGAGACAAGAAGCCAACACTCTGAAATTAACCAGTCCTTTTTGATGTATAGGCCTACCCACATGCTAATCAACATTCAATATCTGTAGTCTGTTTATGCTGGTGTTATTTAATCCATTTCCACATACAACTTATCTACTTTCTAAGCTGAGTAAAAAGTTTAAACTGATGACTTTTAAGATATATAAAACAGGCTGAGCAACAGGGCACACACCTGTGATCCCAGCATGTTGGGAGGCTGAGGTCGGAAGATTGCTTGAGCCTGGAGGTTCAAGACCAGCCTGGGCAACATGGCAAAACTCCATCTCTAGAAAAAATTTTTAAAATAGCTGATTGTGGTGGTGCACACCTGCAGTCCCAGCTACTGGGAGGTGGAGGTTGGAGGATGGCTTGAGCCTGGGAGGCAAAGGTTGCAGGGAGTCGTGATCATGACACTGCACTCCAGCCTAGGCACTGGAGTGAGACACTATCTCAAGAATAAAAAGAGAAAAAGATATAAAACATATCTAAACTTGGCAACAGGCTAGCAGATTTTTTTCTTGAGAACATGATATGTAACTATGCAGTTCCTTGTGAAGTACTTTATGTAATAATAATAAGTGACAAATTTATTATTGACAGTGAAATAGGTCAGGTATTTTGAAAAGACTTTAGTCGGAAGTGAAGTGAAATTTGCAGAGACAATTTATAGAAAAGAGATTTTTTTGGATTTTCAAATTCAGTTTCTTTTTTGTTTCTTTTTTTTTTTTTTTAGTAGCTGGGACTACAGGGTCATGCCATCACACTTGGCTAAATTTTTTTGTATTTGTTGAGATGGGGCTTTGCCGTGTTGCCCAGGCCGGTCTCCACCTCGTGGGGTCATGCGATCTGCCTGCCTTGGCCTCTCAAAGTGCTGGGATTACAGGCATGAGTCACCGTGCCTGGCCTTCAAGTTCAATTTCTAACTAAATAATAGACCTCAAGTTACTTGGAGTAGGAGTGGGGAACCTAATAAATAGAGACTATGTGGAAAAGATTAGAGGCATGATATTTGTTTCATGTATTGGCATGGAATAAAAAGAAAATGTTTTTTAAACTTTTTTTTTTCCAGTGTACCCTAATGATTAATGGTCTTTGGTTTTCTTCAGATTGGAGAAATTAGTTCCCAGTATAGTGTTTGACTTTGTTTTCTTTTTTTGTTTTTTTTTTGAGACAGGGTCTTGCTCTGTCACCAGGCTGGAGTGCAGTGGCCCTATCTCGGCTCACTGCAACCTCAGCCTCTCAAGTAGCTGGGACTACAGGCGTGCACCACCACGCTCAGCTCATGTTTGTATTTTTAGTAGAGACGGGGTTTCACCATGTTGACCAGGATGGTCTCCATCTCTTGACCTCGTGATCCACTCGCCTTGGTCTCCCAAAGTGCTGGGATTACGAGCCACTGCACCCGGCCAACTTTGTTTTCATAAACTACTACATGACTACATGGCAGTTTGTCTTAGCAAGCTATTTTATTTGTTTTTGATTCTCTAGTTGTCTGAGGGAAGCCAAAAGCATGCAAGCCTGCAGAAAAGCATTGAAAAAGCTAAAATTGGCCGATGTGAAACGGTAAGTTTGTGTCTATAGATTCTTTTAATAATGGCAATTCTACATATTAGAGTAAGGACACAGAGCTTCCTGTAAGGAGGATGCATTTCTACCAGAAGAAAAGGAGATCATAGCCAAGGATATGAACGTTTGACCCAGTAGGATTCACTAATTGTGAGTCTAGATTTTGTTATTATTATATATGGTAGCATAGCATAGAAACATAAACCCTAGAGCCAGACTGCCTGGGTTTGAAAGTCTCCTAAATTCTGTTTTCACTTTTCTCTGTTGCAAAATGGGGAATAATAAAATCTATTATACTTCATTGGGTTATTGTATGGATTAAACTAGTTAATATTTGCAAAGCCCCTTGAAGAGGACCTGGTACATGGTAAGCCCTGTATAAATGTTTATGTAAATTTTTAAGAGTCTTTTAAAAAAAATTGTATAGAACAAACTGAAAACCATCAACATAGTATCTTTGTGGCCTTGTAATATTTAAAAATTTTTTAAATAAATATTGACCTTTTTTTTTAAAGTGCAATATTTTTCTAAGTATTAGGTTAGAGATTTTAAAAAATCATTTTACTTTCTATTTTCATCATTATCTGAACTATAGACTTATGACTTTAAAAAATATTGAAGATCAACATGAGCCACTAAGCATTTCATCTGGGCCTCTATTTGTATCACTTGATTGGGAAAGAAAGCAACTGGAAAACTTGTCACATAGTAGAAAGGGATATAGCAAAGGTTTACAGTGGCTTTATGCTTTCAAAGTTATTTCACATATATTGTTTTATGTGAATCATCAGCACAATCACAGATAGGAATTGGAGAATAGTCGTTTCTAAAGAATATTCAAGGAAAAGTAAATTCTGGGCATAACCTGAAGCTGTTCTATTTCTTCCTCAGTTGACAATAGCAACTACCACTTTATTTGATCCTTTTGTTTGTTTTTTTAAACACTGGCAATAACTTGTAGAACCACCTTCAACTAATGGTGACATACACTTACCCTGAAGTTGTCAGCCAGTCTACTGTTAATCCACTGAAACAAGTACACCTTGCAGGGAAAAACCCATCAGCAAACATAGTTGCTGCCTGCAGATATCAGAAGAGCTTAATGGTTCAGAAATGTTCCTAAGAAAGATGAAGTCTTGTGCTCATCCTGATCTTACCAGCCAGGACTTTTCAGAACTACCTAGCGCCTATCTGCTAGATATTATTCTTGATGATGGTGGTGATCCTGCTGTTGGTAAAGAAGAAAAATAGCTAACATGTGTATTCTGCTTACTCTGAGCCAGGCAACTACTGTTCTAAATGCATTTTGTGTATTTATGGAATCCTACCAGCAGTCTAGGGAGGTGGCTACCGTTACTGTCTCCATTTTGCTTTTTGAGGAACTGGAGGCACAAACAGGTTAAATAATTTGGCAAAGATCTCAATGATAGTGACTGTCTAAGATTGTTTCAATGCGTGATACCTGGAGAACTATCATTGTATTCACAATGGATGTTCACCACTCTGCTTCTCCTGTCTTTTTTTCTCCTCTTGATTTTGTTTTGTTTTGTGGTTTGTGTTTTAGAGATGGAGTATCTCTGTATTGCCCAGGCTGCCCTTGAACTCCTGGGCTCAAGTGATCCCCCTGCCTCAGCCTCCTGAGTATCCGGTACTACAGGCAGGCGCCACCACACTTGGTGACAGTGTTCCTTTTGAAGCATGTATAATTTGGGTATTGATGGCAAATAATGACTTAGCTTCTTATATTCTAGTTATTTTAAAATCTCCCCTGAGCTGTGAAGTATGATATACACTAACCATGTGTGGCTATTTATATTTAAATAAAAATTAGCTAGAGTTAAATTTAGTTTCTCAGTCATAGTAGCCACATTGCATATATTGAGTAGCCACATGTAGTGGGTCTTGCAGTGAAGAGTGCAGATCTAGAAAGTTTTCCTCACTGCTGAGAGTTCTGTTGGGGCGTGCTGCTTCTGAGCGTGCTGCTCTGTATACGCAGTCTCTTGTACAAATGCTAGCAAAGGAACTGTCTTCGCTTTGGAACCAAACGAAACAGCTAAAAGCAAAGTAGAAAAATACAAATAAAAAATATAAGGTAGTTGGGAACCTTACAAGTCGTGTTAAGCAGTTTGAACTTTACTTGATTTTGCCTCGGATTTATCCTATGATTCTGTACTATAATCTTTGCGAACATTTGGTTTTTGTTTGGGCTTTTCAGGTTTCAGAAATACAAAATGAATACTTATAGCACTATGACTTCCACCTGCTAGTGAGAAATATGGCTAGACATTTCAAATGGTTTTTATTGGATTATATTGTATTTTGAAGCTTTATTCTGGTTTACCTTTAAAGAATAGGTAGTGGGAGGCCTCAAGCTACAATTGTGTTATTTCTTTAAATGTATATAAAATATTAAGGATATATTAAAATATTCTTAAAAATTGAAAAATTGTCTAGAACACTGTTAAAGATAATTGTATAATGATCAATGTTGTCTTAAAATGTTACTTACATATGTAGCCTTGTGAAACTACTCAAAAAGTAGTATAATTTTTTTCTCTAACATACGATGACATGGTCATCTTAGAGTTCTAACATGAACCTCTCACCTATTTGTGAGCATTCTATTCTGCATATTAACTCCCATTTAGTTATTCAATATATATTAAAGATGCTTGAGATTTCAGGAAAGATGAGAATTGAGCTTGTTCTTATACTGTGACTATCTGTGTATGTATGCTTATATATATAATATCAAAAGTCTAATGCACATCATTTATGAGAAATAAAATGAAATTGTTATAAAATGTATTACCTTACAACATACAGAATTTTGTCTTAATTGAACATAAAACTATTTGGAATGCAGGAAGAGCGAACCAGGCTAGCAAAAGAGCTTTCATCACTTCGAGACCAAAGGGAACAGCTAAAGGCAGAAGTAGAAAAATACAAAGATTGTGATCCACAAGTCGTGGAAGAAATACGTAAGTTTGTATCATATCTTAGGGGTCTTTAACTTTGATAATGAAAAATACTTTATATTTCTAGTTGCCTGCTAACCATTCTCCATATACATGAGAAAATAAAACCAGTTAAGATAGTATTCTGTTTGTAGTACTCTAATTTTGTATTTGTAACATAGTAGGAAAATATTGCTTTAGTATCGCCATTAAGAAGTCTGAATGTGCCGGGCATGTTGGCTTATACCTGTAATCCCAGCACTTTGGGAGGCTGAGATGGGTGGATTGCTTGAGCTCAGGAGTTCAAGACTAGCCTGGCCAGCATAGTGAAATCCCATCTCTACCAAAAAAAACACAAAAATTAGCCAAGCGTGGTGACACATGCCTGTAGTCCCAGCTACTTGGGAGGCTGGGATGGGAGAATCCCTCAAGCCCAGGAGGTTGAAGCTGCAGTGTGCTATACGTGCCATTGCACTCCAGCCTGGGTGACAAAGTAGGACTCTGTCTCCAAAAAAAAAAAAAAGTCTTAATGTTAGAGCATTGAATAGTGACAACTGTGAAATTATAAGCATTTTAAAATTAAGGAAGATGTGTGGGGTAGAAGGATAAAGACATAAAATACAAGCTTAGAGAACTGAGGAGTCAGAAAAAAAGCTAATTTGGCCTGAAGAACTTTGATTCTGTAAAGAAATCTGTCATTATCTTCTAGGAAAAATGCTACCATAAGTAGAAGAGTTTGCAAGTTGCAGAAAATCAGTCTGTACATTGAGTTGCCTTTTAAATATACCAGTGATTTTTTTCCTTCTTTTAAACCAGAGTCCCCAGAGCTTTGTTTTAAATAATGTTTATATATTTTTTAAAAGATAGAAATGTGAATATTTGAGGAGATAAAAGAGTATATTATAAAGACAAAGCATTTAATTACTTGGGAAAATATAACTTTTTAAATATTTTTCTGTCTTAGCCTGTCTTATGTTTAGGAAACTGTACCAAGTGAAACTTACAGAAAAGCTAATACTATAGTGTGTGATAGAAGGCTTTGAAAGACATGGAAAATATTTGGTATGTTAAAATTAACCTGAGGATAGTTTGATTGCAACTAAGCTGGCCTAGTCCTTGGCAGTGGCCTTTACGATTAAAGAATTTTTAAGCAGTTCAGTTAATGTAAATCTGAAGTTAAACTTCATATTAGAGACAGGTCGCTGCTTTGCACAACTCCAGGAGGCACCATTCACATATATGGAGTACATCGCCTAGATGGTGATATGTAGTGCCACTGGTTCAGCTGATTACCCTGGGTGATTTTCAAAGAGAGGCGGAGGTAGAATAACTCCCTGAGCCAGTCATTCTCTGTAAATTAAGTATTTGGGGAAACATGTCAGTTCTTTTATGCTGACCACAGATTCATTTGTCATCATCCTGCAGAAGAAAGTGCTAATCAAATCTACACCTACAAAAATAACCACCTTAATCTGTTTGAAAGTTTTAACTAATACCAGATGATCCTCAGTGAGCACAAGCACATCACAGCAGGAGAGTACCTCACAGGTAGAAGGTTACTACTAGGAAGCTAGGCCTGCATATGATTCATCTTCAAAAGGAAACAGACTGCTTGTTCAGGAGGACGTAGAACGTTGTGTACTTTATCTAGAGCACCTTCTCATTCTCTTGAAAGAGAACTTCAAGCACAGTTTCTTAATGAGGTTGAATACTTTCAGGTGATTTATTTTCAGGATAGCATGACTGTGCCCTCTAGCAGTTCATCATGAAAAATCTGACTTTCCACAATAACCAAATCTGACCCTTCATTTACTCTTTCTTGCCTTTTTTCCTGATTTCAGTTTTATGTGATTCTTGTACTTGGTGTACTACCTCTTTGCTTACCTGTTTCATTCTCTTTTATGTCTAGGACCTACAACTCTTAGGTATATTCAAAAAGACGCAAGCTTTTCCACTCCATGGTCCCTATTGTACTGCCACAGCTATTTCCTTGGACAGGTGACCCTCACTGACATCACCTCCAATTGTCTCCCCAGTCCTTTTCTTAATGTTGATACATTCTGCCCACTCAGGAATGAATAAAACCCTTATTTAGGCTTACTAAACTACTGTAACTTACAATGATAGTGACCCTGAGCCAGTGGATCACATTAAGGTTCAGGAAATTAACAGGGAATTGTGCCAGACCGATTCATGAAGTGGGGAAAACTTGTATTGTAGGCATGTTAATTTAAGATGTTGCCATTCCTTGTAGGTCTGATTCAAGTAGCACTTTTGGCAAACACATCACCTCTTAGGTAATAAAACTTCAGAAAAGAAGTTCAGGGTATACAAAGGATGGTGAACTTTCTGGAGGGTGGAATAACACAGTTGAGGAAGAGGCAGCAACTGAAATTTTAAACTGGTTGCCTGCATTCTGCTCTCAATTTTAACCCTTGAATTTATAACTTTGGTAATTTATTTCCCAACCCAAGGAAAACATGCCATTGTGAATGGGTATTACAGTATATGAGGTCTCACTGAGAGAACAAACCTGAAATTTTCTGGTTTTCAGTGAGATTTTTATATATTTTTTTTATTTTTTATTTTTTTGGAGACTGGGCCTTGCTCTGTCTCCCAGGCTGAAGTGCAATGCATGATCAGGGCTCACTGTAGCCTCAACCCCCCAAGCTCAAGTCGTTCTCCTACCTCAGCTTCCCAAGTAACTGAGACTACAGGCACGTGCCACCACATCCAGCTAGTTTACTTTTAATTTTATTTTTTAAAGAGATGATGTCTCGCTGTATTGTCCAGCTGGTTTCGAACTCCTGGCCTCAAGCAATTGTCTCCCTTTGGCCTCCCAAAGTGCTGGAATTATAGGTGTGATTCACCATGCTTGGCCTTTATCATTTTTCATCAACATCAGACTAGGTTATCTTTTAATAGTTATTTATGCAACCATGTAAATATGGATCCTGGAGAACTTGTAATGGAGTCTATTAGAGATATATTAATTTTTGACTGGGGAATGAGAGAGTAAGAATCCTTCCTTCCTGGCTTTGTGCATTTTTACAAATTTATGAAAGATTATCATCTTTTTTGCCAGACACAGTGGCTCATGCCTGTAATCCCAGCACTTTGGGAGGCCAAGGCAGTAAGATAGCTTTAGGCTAGGAGTTTGAGATTAGCCTGGGCAAGAGAGAGAGACCCTATCTCTACAAACAATTTAAAATTAGCTGGTCAGGCTGGCATGCACTGTAGTCAAGTTTTCTTCCTCCAGTTTTATTACCTTTCTACTTGAGAGGCTGAGATGGGAAGATTGCTTGCACCCAGTAGTTCAAGGCTGCAGTGAGCTAGGGTCGTGCCACTATATTCCAGCCTGGGCAACAGAGTGAGACCCTGTCTCTTGAAAAAGGATTAACATCTAGCAAGATAAAATTCATTATGTCTGGCATATAAGCAAAGACTACCAGGCCTGGAGAGAAGTGGGAAAACATGATCTATAATGAGCAGAATACTCCATCAATCAAAATTGACCCAGAAATTAGGATCAGAAGACCAGAACATTTAAAAAGTTATTATAACTGTATTCCATATGTTCAAAAAGTTAAGTGGAAATAGAGAAGATATAAAAAAGACCCAGGTCAAACTTTTGGACATGAAAAACTACAATGTCTAACCTGAAAAATATACTATGGTGATTACCAGCAGATTAAATTTTGCAGAAGAAAGAATTGGTGTTAGTTGAAGATACAGCAATAGAAACATCCAAAATGAAACACAGAAAATAAAGAATTTTAAAAATACTAAAATGGGGCCAGGCGCAGTGGCTCACTCCTATAATTCCAGAACTTTGGGAGGTTAAGGTGGGTGGATCACTTGAGCCCAGGAGTTCGAGGCCAGCCTGGACAGCATATGGAGTCCTTGACTCATGTATAAATTAAAAACTTTAAAAATATGAAAATGGCGGCCGGGCGCGGTGGCTCAAGCCTGTAATCCCAGCACTTTGGGAGGCCGAGACGGGTGGATCACGAGGTCAGGAGATCGAGACCATCCTGGCTAACACGGTGAAACCCCGTCTCTACTAAGAAATACAAAAAACTAGCCGGGCGAGGTGGCGGGCGCCTGTGGTCCCAGCTACTCCGGAGGCTGAGGCAGGAGAATGGCGTAAACCCAGGAGGCGGAGCTTGCAGTGAGCTGAGATCCGGCCACCGCACTCCAGCCTGGGCGACAGAGCCAGACTCAGTCTCAAAAAAAAAAAAAAAAAAAAAAAAAAAAAAAAAAAAAAA
>NC_037672.1:150365201-150411563 GCF_003255815.1 Theropithecus gelada
AAAAAAAAAAAAAAAAAAAAAAAAAAAAAATGAAAATGGCATCTGTGAGCCTTAAGACAATTTCAAGGGACCTAATAAATGTATGATTACAGTCCCAAATGGAGTATGTTTTGGTGAGAGGAGAGGTTGCTGAGCCAGAAAAATATCTGAAGAAATAAAAGCTAAAGTTTAAAGTTTTTCAAATTTGATGAAAAGTATAAACCCACAAATCCAAAAAATTTAAATATTTAAGTAGTAGATGCCAGTGATCCCCTTATCGCTAAATTTAGAGAACTTCTTAAGACTTTAACCTCTACTCACCCCAAATCTCCATTCCTCAATGAAATTGTTTTTAAAATGCACTTTTTGATAATGAGGGGTTTCATGGGATTTCAGCTATCATGTTAGTGCAGAACAGATTATACTGGATTAAAGGCTTATGAGTTTCACAAATTGATTTTAATAAGATTTGGTTCTTAGTAGCATGGCTATAGCCCCCCCCCCATTATATCACTCAAGCTTATCTCTAAGTCTGTCATGATTTATTCAGAGAATAATTTGGTGACTGTAGCCACAACCATTTGTTCATATGGGGCATGGCTATGTATTCTCTTATTTCTCAGTAACATCCGTGAGAAATAATTTATATTTATGCCAGTTGAATTATATCATTAAGCAAGTATTTAGAAGATTAATTGCTTTGGAGGCAGAGGCAGGCAGATCACTAGGGGTCAGGAGTTTGAGACCAGCCTGGCCAAGTTGGTGAAATGCTGTTTCTATTAAAAATACAAAAATTAGCCGGGCATGGTGGCACATACCTGTAATCCCAACTACTCTGGACGCTGAGACAGGAGAATCGCTTGAACCGGGGAGAAGAAGGCTGCAGTGAACCAACATCACACACTGCGCTCCATCCTGGGTGACAGAGCGAAAACAGTCTCAAAACAACAACAACAACAATAACAAAATTAATTGCAGTATCCAAGAAGTGATATTTACCAGCAACAATTCTTTAAACAATTTTTTAATTTAGCTATTCTGACCATTATTCAAATGTGACCAGAGAAAACATGTTAGTAGAAATTAAATTCCCACGAAAATACTTGAAAATATCTTAGAGGTACTTAAGTAATTTTCTGAGAAATAAATGCCAGGATGACAGTAAAAAGGTGGGGTAAGGACTTCTGAAACTTTGCCCTTTCAGAAAACTTGCAAAAATTGTTGTAGTCAACTTTTTCAGACCTCTGGAAATTAACCAAAGGCTTACAGGAGCCTACTGAGGAAAATTAGCAGACTCTGAGTAAGAATAATGAGCTTTGTGGTATTGAATTTGCCTATTCTCATTTCCCACCCTCACCTCAGCAGTGACCTTGAAGGATAACAACCCTGCATTCCTACTGTCTAGGGGAGCAAAGCTGGAGCTGTGTAAGAGCTTTGATCCCAAAGAATTGTCATTATTCACATGTTTGGTGGTTCCCTGGAGGACACCAATAGGAAAGACTGTTTTTGTTTGATCTGGCCTGGGGTATGCCCAGTGCTAAAATCCTCTCTGTGGGGAGTGTTTGTCTATAACAATTACAAACAAATAAAGAAGTTAAAATTACAAATAATTTTAACTTCTCAGTTAATCATTGTTGATGAATAACAGTTGTGGCAAACAGTAGACTAATCAAAAAGCTTAAAAGGGCCAAGTGCAGTGGTTTATGCCCATAATCCTAACACTTTGGGAAGATTGCTTGAGCCCAAGAGTTCAAAACCAATATGAAAATGGTAAACTCTATCTCTATAAATAAAAATTAGGCATGGTGGCATGTGCCTGTAGTACTAGCTACTCAGGAGGCTGAGGTGGGAGGATCACTTGAGCCCAGGAAATCAAGACTGCAGTGAGCCATGATCATGCCACTGTGCTCTAGCTTGGGTGACAGAGTGAGACCCTTCTAAAAAAAAAAGGAAAAACTAAATAATATGTTCATGAGAGCCTTGAAGAGCAACATATTCCTGAAACTATAGAAGGCCTACATGCAAGTTTAGGGTTGTTCACATTCTCAGTAAAGACCTGGGACGGTCCCCACATCTAGCTGACCTTGATGCTCTGTGCAAGCAAGAAGCGAAGAGTAGGTCAGAGTTATAAACTGCCTTGCTGAGAACACATGTCCCAGCACACGCAAACCCTTAGGCAAAGACGGCTGAGCCCTTTGGCAAAGACAGCCTCTTCATAGAGGTTTAGTCCAAGCATTTAAGGAAATCTCTGTTCAATTAATAGCTTGACCACTAAGCTAACCAAGTAGAGACTTCAGTGGCCATGCTTAAGAACATGGACTTTACAGATTTAGTTCAGGAAAATTACTAAACAAATTGTAACAACTTATTACAAGCAGCAATCCTGGGGAGTGGGGAGAATCTGCTTTCTAGGGTTGCTATTTTTTTTATTTGTGTGTGTGTGTGTGTATATATATATGTGTGTGTGTGTGTGTGTGTGTATATATATATGTTTTTTTTTTTTTTTTTTTTTTTTTGTTTTGGAGACAGAGTCTTGCTCTGTCACCCAAGCTGGAGTGCAGTGGCATGATGTTGGCTCACTACAACCTCTGCCTCCCAGGTTCAAGTGATTCTCGTGCCTCAGCCTCCGAAGTAGCTGGGATTACAGGCGCCCTATATTATTTTTTAAATTAATTATTACTCTTTTTTTTTTTTTTTGAGACATTCTCACTCTGTCGCCTCAGCTGGAGTGCAGTGGCATGATCATGACTTGGTGCAGCCTCAACCTCCTGGGCTCAAGCAATCCTCCTGCCTCAGTCCCCTGAGTAGCTAGAACTACAAGCACATGCCACCGTGCTGAGCTAATGTTTGTATTTTTTGTGGAGACAGGATTTCACCATGTTACTCAGGCTAACATTATTTTAAATGCCCAGTTTTGCAACAAAAAGATTGCAAGACATACAAAGCAATAAAATATGGCTCACACACTGGAATAAAAATGTTTCAGTGGAAACTGTTTTCAATGGAAACTATTCCTGAGAAAGCCCACGTGTTGGACTTACTAGACAAAGACACTTCAAATATGTTCAAAGAGAAATGAAGAACAAGAAAATAAAAACCAAAAATTGGTTCTTTTTTTTTTTTTCAGGTGGATTCTTGCTCTGTCACCAGGCTGGTGTGCAGTGGCATGATCTCAGCTCACTGCAACCTCTGCCTCCTGGGTTCAAGCAATTCTCCTGCCTCAGCCTCCTGAGTAGCTAAGACTACAGGCACGCACCACCATGCCCAGCTTTTTTTTGGTGTTTTTAGTAGAGACGAGGTTTCACCATGTTGGCCAGGGTGGTCTCGATGTCTTGACTTCGTGATTTGCCCGCCTCACCTCCCAAAGTGCTGGGATTACAGGTGTGAGCCACTGCGCACAGCTGTTTTTTTTTTTTTTTTGAAACGGAGTTTTGCTCTTGTGGGAGTACAATGGTGCGATCTTGGCTCACTATAACCTCCATCTCCCTTGTTCAAGCAATTCTCCTGCCTCAGCCTCCTGAGTAGCTGAGACTACAGGCACGCGCCACCATGCCCAGCTTCTTTTTTGTATTTTTAGTAGAGACAGGATTTTGCCATGTTGGCCAGGCTTGTCTCAAACCCCTGACCTCTGGTGATCTGCCCGCCTCAGCCTCCAGAAGTGCTAGGATTACAGGCATGAGCCACCACACGTGACCCAAAAATTGGTTCTTTAAGTAGATCACAAAGTAGACACACTTTTAGCTAGATGAAAGAGAAATAGAAAAAAATTAGTAGCTGGGACTCGAAGTGTGCACCACTACACCTGGCTAATTTTTTTTTCATTATCTTTTGTAGAAATGGGGTCCCACTATGTTGGCTAGACTGGTCTCAAACTCCTGGACTCAAGCAGTCCTCCTGCCTCAGCCTCCCAAAGTGCTAGGAATTCAGGCGTGAGCTCTTGCACCCGGCTGAAACACAATATTATTAAGGAAATACTCCCCAAATTGATCTACTAATTCAATGCTATACCGATCAAAATTTCAGCTGCTTTTTTGCAGAAATTGGTAAACTGATCTTAAGTTTCATATGGAAATGCAAGAGATACAGAATAGTCAAAAGAATCTTGAAAAAGAACAAAGTTACAGACTCAAATTTTCCAATTGCAAAACTTACTATAAGACTACAGTTATCAAGACAGTATGGTAGTGGTATAAGAATAGACATTTACACTTTGGGAGGCCGAGGCGGGCGGATCACGAGGTCAGGAGATCAAGACCCTCCTGGCTAACATGGTGAAACCCCGTCTCTACTAAAAATATAAAAAATTAGCCGGGCATGGTGGTAGGTGCCTGTAGTCCCAGCTACTCGGGAGGCTGAGGCAGGAGAATGGTGTGAACCCAGGGGGCGGAGCTTGCAGTGAGCCGAGATCACGTTACTGCACTCCAGCCTGGGCAACAGAGTGAGACTCCTTCTCAAAAAAAAAAAAAAAAAGAATACACATATAGATTAATGGAATCAGGAGTCCAGAAATAAACCCAATTGATTTTCAACAAAGGTGCCAAGACCATGGAATCAGGAAAGAAATCATGTTTTCAGCTAATGGTATTTGGCACAACTGGATATCCACATGCAAATGAATTAATCTGAACCCCCACCTTACATCAAAAAAATTAACTCAAATGGATCAAAGACCTATATGGAAGAGCTAAAACTGTAAAACTCTTAGAAGAAAACAGATTTATATTTCTTTATCCTTGGGTTAAGCAACAGTTCCTTGAATACAACACCAAAAGCAGGAACAACCACAGAAAAAGTAGATAAATGGACTTCATCAAAATTAAAAATTTTTTTACAATATCAAGAAAGTAAAAAGAGGCTGGGCACCGTGGCTCACACCTGTAATCTCAGCACTTTGGGAGGGCAAGGCGGGCGGATCATGTGAGGCCAGGAGTTCGAGACCAGCCTGGCCAACATGGTGAAACCCCATCTCTACTAAAAATACAAAAATTAGTCGTGGTGGCACACACCTATAATCCCAGCTATTCGGGAGGCTGAGGCAGGAGAATCACTTGAACCAGGAAGGCAGAGGTTGCAGTGAGCCGAGATTGCACCACTACACTCCAGCCTGGGTGACAGAGAGAGACTCCATCACAAAAAGAAAAGTGAAAAGTGAACTCAGGATGGAAGAAAATATTCACAAGTTTTGTATCTGACAAGTGCCTAGTATCCAAAATATATAAAGAACTCATAATACAACAATAAAAAGACAACCCAATTGAAAAATGAGCAAAGGATATGAACAGACACTTCTCCCAATAAGATACACAGATGACCAATAAGCACATGAAAAGATGCACAAAATCATTAGGAAATGCAAATCAGAACCCCAGTGAGATACTACTTCACACTTGTATTAGTCTGTTTTTACACTGCTGATAAAGACATACCTGAAACTTGGCAATTTACAAAAGAAAGAGGTTTATTGGACTTACAGTGCCACGTGTTTGGGGAAACCTCAAAATCATGGTGGAAGGTGAAAGGTATGTCTCACATGATGGCAGACAAGAGAAGAGAGCTTGTGCAGGGAAACTCCCATTTTTAAAGCCATCAGATCTTGTGAGACTCATTCACTATCATGAGAACAGTGCAGGAAAGACCCGCCCCCATAATTCAATCCCTTCCCACTGGGGTCCTCTCACAACGCCTGGGAATTGTGGGAGTTACAATTCAAGATGAGATTTGAGTGGGGACACAGCCAAACCATATCAACACCCATTAGGATAGCTATAATGTAAAAACAGAAAATAATGAGGCTGGGTGCGGTGGCTCACGCCTGTAATCCCAGCACTTTGGGAGGCCAAGGCAGGCGGATCACCTGAGGTCGGGACTTGGAGACCAGCCTGACCAACATGGTGAAACCCCATCTCTACTAAAAATACAAAATTAGCTGGGTGTGGTGGCGTACGCCTGTAATCCCAGCTACTCTGGAGGCTGAGGCAGGAGAATTGCTTGAACCTGGGAGGCGGAAGTTGCAGTGAGCCGAGACCACACTATTGCATTCCACCCTGGGCAACAAGAGCAAAACTCCGTCTCAAAAAAAAATAGAAAATAATAAGTGATGAGGATGTGGAGAGACTGGACCTCTTAGATTGCTGGTGGTATTATAAAGTGGTGCTACCACTTTGGCAAACAATTTATCTCTTCCCCAAAATATATACCCAAGATGATTGAAAACATGTTAACACAAAAATTATTATTCGTATTAGCAGAAACAACCCAAATGTCCATAAGCTGATGAATGGATAAGCAAATTGTAAAATAGTACTTAGCTTAAAAAAGAATGAGGTGTTGATACATGAATGAACCTTGAAAACATTGTGTTAAGTGAGAGAGGCCAGACCTAAAAGACCACATATTGTGTGTTTCGTTCATATGAAATGTACACAAAAGGGAAATCCATAGAGAAGAGACAGCAACTAGGTTAGTAGTTGCCAGGGGACGGAGGGAGAAGGAATGTGGAGTGAGTGCTAAGGGGCACAAAGGTTTTTTTTTGGGTGATGAAAAAATGTTCTGGAGTTAAATAGTAGTAATGGTTGTACAATTTTGTGAATATCATAAAAACCACTGAAGGTCAGGCATCGTGTCCCATACCTGTAATCCTAGCACTTTAGGAGGCCAAGATGGGGAGGATCACTTGAGGCCAGGAGTTGGAGACCAACCTGGGCAACATAGCAGAATATCTTGTAGAGATAGGGGGTCTCTACAAGAAATAAAAAAAAATGAGCTGGGCATGGTGGCGCATGCCTGTAGTCTCAGCTGCTCAGAAAACTGAGGCAGGAGGATTGCTTAAGCCCAGGAGTTTGAGGCTACAGTG
This sequence comes from Theropithecus gelada, assembly GCF_003255815.1. Taxonomy (NCBI): domain Eukaryota; kingdom Metazoa; phylum Chordata; class Mammalia; order Primates; family Cercopithecidae; genus Theropithecus; species Theropithecus gelada. The sequence continues at coordinate 150,372,034 of NC_037672.1, forward strand.
AGCTATGATTACACCACTGCACTTCAGCTAGGGAGACAGAGTGAGACCCAGTCTCTAAATAAGTAAATAAATAAAAATTACTGAATTTTATAGTTTAGTATGCTGAATTTTGTAACATAAATTATCTTTCAATTTAAAATGCCATCATTTTAAGTAATAGTTAATGTCCCATTAATCATGGCACTGTTACGTGCTGTGCAGATTAACTTGAAGTACATAATATACATACAGATACATTTGATAGCACGATGTGTATTCCTTCCTTCTATGTGACTACTTTCTTATCACTAAAATTTTTTTTAGAGTCACACTTATTGTGGTCTTATAATGCCTGTATAGTAAAATTCTTATTACATTTAACTTGTATTTTGGTATGGTGAGTTCTTTGAAAAACATCTCATTTAAACTTACATGTTATCTTTAAAGGAGCAAGTACAATGATGATGGACACTTAGGAAAGGGAAATTGTTCACTTTGACTTTCCATTAATTACTAATATTACTGCAGCTCCCTAAATTTCCTTAGGAATTTGCAAGAGTTTGTAAAATACAATATTATGTCACTATTTCAGCTTTTTTCATAGCCATTTTATATATAAATTTTATAAAAGTTTTGTTCATATGAAAAAATATAAATGTACACATAGCTAAAGATAATTTTATATATATAAATACATTTCATTTTATATATATAATTTTTTTTTCAGGCCAAGCAAATAAAGTAGCCAAAGAAGCTGCTAACAGATGGACTGGTATGTACCATAATAATACTGATAAATAAACTGTAGTTAAACTCCCTTCACACTTACTGTGATGTGAAATTCAGATACCTTGTGCTGGCTTTGTTCAAGAAAGGATATTTCTGAAAAATGTATGCATTACTCAGATGTTTACATATTAAATCATTTCAGTTATTTAAGGTTATTTTTTATAATCTTATGAGTCATTTTGTAAAGTATAAGATATTTTTGTAAAACTAATGATTGCTTCCAGTTTAACTTTTATACAACTTTTCCCAAGGTAAGTCACTTGGGCTAGTAACTTAACTTTCATATATATTAATGTAAGATACACTTTAAGATAATGGAATCTTAAAGATTTATATTCTCGCTAATAATAATAATAGCTAAGGTTTGTTGAGGACTGACTATATGCCAGTTATTGTAATGTCTATGGTTCATTCTCATTTTATCTCCATGATAATCTTGTGAGGTAGATATGATTATTATCCCTGATTTAGGAGACAAAACTAAGACCCTCAGGAGTCCAAGGCCACACATTAGTCAGACAGCAGAACAGGAATTAGAATCCAGCTTTTTTGGCTGGACTTAAAGTGACTGTGTTTAGTCAAAGGCGATTAGTCACTGGAAGAACAGACGCTGGAGCCAGGTTTCTCTGACTCCCTGTCCAGGCCTCTGTTTCACACAAAAAAATAAGAATTATTTTTTTCCTACTCTATTTTATAATTAAATAGATTGGTAAAATCAATATTATTGGCCTTTAGGGTTTTTTTTTTTTTTTCTGAAATTGCAGTTTTATTTATTACAAAGTTATTTCTTAAGTAAGGTAATGCTTTAGTGATAAGAATAGAGGAGGGTACAAAAGCAAACTGACATAAAAGAGAATAATGAAATAAATGTCCCACAAAGTGTAAATAAATATGGATTTTTAGGTTAAAAATAAGACAGAAATCCAAGGTGATTTCCCCCAGTATTTTCAACAAAGAGGCTCAGCACACAGTAGGCACAGGCAGCATGTGTGTGTAGTGGGAGGAACGTGGCTTTGAAAAGAATCCAAGCTGTTCTCCTTACTTGCTGTGTGACCTCTTGACCCCCTCTCAGCCTGCTTCCTCATCTGTTCATTGTGGATAAATAATACCTACCTCCCATTTTGGGAGGATTAAATAAGACAGTTTGTAAGCCCTTCAGCACCATGTTGGACACGTAGATAAATACTCCTCTTTTCCTTTTCTTCTCTTAAAAAAGTTCATGATTTTCAATTGATCATATACTTCCAAAATTATAATTGGAAAAACATTTGGAATGGCTTTTTTTTTTCCCTATCCTATTAGCTACAGAAGAACCTGGGACTTTTAAAACCATGAGGAAGAAAGATATTTTTAGAATAGCAGAAACAGCTGTTAAGAACCATATTTCCATTTAAAGTTACAGCTTACTCCTTCCAGCTTCCAGCATAAACATGTGTTATGAAAAGACGGAGATAAGAGATAAAGCATCACACCTCAGAAAACCGCCACCTTCACAAAAAACAAAAAGAAAACAGTAATAAAATGAGAATTATTTTTTTCCTAGTCTATTTTAGAATTAGGTAGATTGGTAAAATCAATGTAATTAGCCTTTAGTTTTTTTTGTTTTTTTTTTTTAATGAAATCGCAATCTTATTTATCATATAGCTATTAAAGTTTGATTTAATATTCATATTAAAATTATCATATAGAAAGAAAGTTTGCTTTCTTTTTACTTAAAAAAGCCCTGGCCGGGCGTGGTGGCTCATGCCGGTAATCCCAGCACTTTGGGAGGCCAAGGCAGGAGGATCACTTGAGGTCAGGAGTTCAAGACCAGCCTGGCCAACATGATGAAACCCTGTCTCTACTAAAAATACAAAAATTAGCCAGACATGGTGGCACACACCTGTAACACTAGCTACTCAGGAGGCTGAGGTCGGAGAATTGCTTGAACCCAGAAGGCAGAGGTTGCAGTGAGCTGAGATCGTGCCACTGTACTCCAGCCTGGGCAAGAGTGAGACACTGTCTCAAGAAAAAAAAAGGTCCTTAAAAATGTATCTGGAATTGAGAATATATACTGTTCAACAATTCCGTATCTCAGTTCTATAGGATGAGAGATTACCTCAGAGTCTAAGTATAGAAATGTCACATCTAAATGTTTGGTGACATTAAATACACTTTAAGTGTGATTTCAATTATATCATATGAAACCTTGCTTAATAATTAAGATGGTGAGGTTTTTGTAAACACATATGAGAGGCATCTTAATGAGTGAAGAGGGATAGGTGTTGCCAGGGCCTAACCTAGATTCATTGCAAATGATATTGCTCATCCTATTCCTATAGGTATCTTCGCCATGCCACCGTATAAATCAAACAGCCTTAAGGTTGTTTGTTTAAAATAAAAAAATTATTCTATATCCATTTATAAAAATTTCTACATTAAATAGGGAAATTATTTGACAGAGAATGAACTATCAAGATTGTCAGTGACATTATCTTGAAGGCTGACATCCAGTGGCCCAAAGAAATGTTTAATCAGAGTCTTCTTTGAATTGGTCCAGTAGGCATAGTTGTGGAGAGGTTTTTATTTGTTCTTTTTCTTGCTTTTAACCTTTAAATGTTTATAATGAAATGGTTTCTTATCCTTCTGTAAATCAGGAAATCCTTCCTGTAGAGGCTATTCAGTAGTCTTACCCTGATGCCTCATTCTCTTTTCTGATCCAGGTTTGAAGTTGATTCCCTGCAAGCTTCCTACATTGTTGTATCTGTTCTCTCATTTCCTAGAAATCTTTCTGTATTCATGAAGCCTATCCTGTAAGCTGTACACATAAGACTTGGCCTTTTCTCTCTGAGACACCTATCACTTTATAATTGTTTAGTAATAAATTATTATTTTGTCTCTCTTGTGTCAACTTGAAGGCATAGGTTCTTCACATTCTGTAATATCTGCAGTACACCTGATACTTGTCTTATGTAGCAGCAGACCCTCTATAACATCTGGGTGTGATTAGCAAGAATGTACTGGTTGGGCAGAGACTGGTAAAAATTATCCTGGAATACCTTATGGTGCTATTTTAACATTCTCTCTTAGGTTGTTGTGAAAAGTAAAGATTCATTTGAGATTGTTACAGAGGGTAAAGTTCATTTTAATATCTGTTGACATTCCATAACACTTTAATTGAAAGAAATTAATTTTGTTAACATTATTCTATTTGATGCAGTAGTATTCTCCATAAAATTCATTCCAGAAATGTGCTTATCATTATTTGATACTTGGAATTAAACTTCCATAGAAAAAATACTTTAAAAAGTGATCAAACTCTATGTATTAGTTTTCTAGAGATGCCAGAACAAAGTATCACAGATAGGGTGGCTTAAACAACAGAAATTTTTCTGACCATCCTGGAGAATCAAATTTCAAGATCAAGATGTTGGCAGGTTTGGTTTCTTCTGTAGGTCTTCCTTCTCACTGTTTCCTCTCACAATCTTTCCTGTGTCTCTCAGTGTGTTCACATTTCCCGTTTTTTTTTTTTTTTTTTTTTGAAATGGGGTCTTGCTGTGTTGCCCAATCTGTAGTACAGTGGCGCAGTCTCAGCTCACTGCAACCTCCACCTCCCTGGTTCAAGCAATTTGCCTGCCTCAGCCTCCTGAACAGCTGGGATTACAGGTGCACACCACCAGACCCGGCTAATTATTTTTGTATTTTTAGTAGAGATGGGGTTTCACCATGTTGGCCAGACTGGTCTCTCAAACTCCTGACCTTAGACAATCTGCCTGCCTCGGCCCCCACAGAGTGCTGGGATTACAGGCGTGAGCCACTGCACCCAGCCAATCCTTTTCCTTTCTCTTTTTGCTTTTTTTTTTTTTTTTTTTAAGACAGAGTCTTGCTTTTTCGCCAGGCTGGAGTGCCGTGGCACTATCTCAGCTCACTAAACCTCTGCCTCCTGAGTTCAAGCGATTCCCCTGCCTCAGCCTCCTGAATAGCTGGGACTACCGGTGCACGCCACCACGCCCAGCTAATTTATTTGTATTGTTAGTAGAGGCAGGATTTTACTATGTTGGCCAGGATGGTCTCTATCTCTTGACCTCGTGATCCTTTTCTTATAAAGACACCAATCCTACTGGATTAGGGCCCATCCCAATGACCTCATTTTAACTTAATCACCTCTTTAAAGATATGTTTCAATATAGTCACATTCTGAGGTCGTAGGGGCTAGGACTTCAACATACAAATTTGGGGGGAAAATGATTCGGCCCATAACATTCCAGAAGAACCTATTCTAACCTTTTACTTCATTGTCACTACTAATAGATTGTTTAACATTTTACAGAATACTCTGACAAGCTATAACATCTTATACCATCGTTTTTTCTGTGTGTGTAATACATTTTCATCATAAAGGTTGTATATGTACATTAAAGAAATATATGAAATTAAGAAAAGAAAGGCTGGACACGGTGGCTCACACTTGTAATCCCAGCATTTTGGGAGGCCGAGGTGGGTGGATTGCTTGGGCTTGGGAGTTCAAGACCAGCCTGGGCAACATGAAACCTCATCCCTACAAAAAGTACAAAAGTTGCCAGGTATGGTGGTGCACGCCCGTTGTCTCTGCTACTTGTGGGGCTGAGGTTGGAGGATTACCTGAGCCTAGAAGGTGGAGACTGCAGTGAACTGAGATTGCACCACTCATTGCACTCCAGCCTGGGAGACAAAGCAAGATCCTGTCTCAAGGAAAAAAAAATCCACTGTTCCTCCCACCCTCTCAAGTGCAGCCACTGTGAGTGCACTGGCACTGTCCTGCCTCCCTCACTAGCTTCCTGATAAGTAGACATTTAGATTGCTCTTATTTTTCTATTACGGCACTGGGATAAAGACCCTTGACCAAAAATCCTTGTACACAGTTTGTTTTCTTTCCTTGGGATAAATCCCCTGAAGTAGATGTACCACTTTTTTTCAGTCGTTAATGCATTTTAAATCCCCCCAGGAGATGCTGAGGACATTTCTATTCTTAGTCTTAAGAGAACCCCTTTCCCTGCTCCCCACCCCCCTCCCTACTACTGGCCTGATTGTCTGGAAGCCATTACTGTCTGTGGGACAGGAAGAAGGGTCCGGAGAGAATGTGTTCCCTTTGGGAACCGGAGCAACTTTAATTCCTGAGGCAACAGTCCTGGCCTCTGCTGTGGAAATGTAGAAGAGACACCATTAACCTGTCCCTGTTTTTGTATTATTCTTAATTAAGTCTGATATTTAGCAGCAAGCGGCCTATAGAATTTTTAAATATGAGATCTATTAACTTGTTCAAAATAGTATTTAAATACTTTTTGTTTGATATGGAGTTTCACTCTTGTTGCCTAGGCTGGAGTACAATGGTGCAATCTCAGCTCACCACAACCTCCGTCTCCCAGGTTCAAATGATTCTCTTGCCTCAGCCTCCCGAGTAGCTGTGATTACAGGTGCCCGCCACCAACCACGCCCAGCTAATTTTTGTATTTTTAGTAGAGACGGGGTTTCACCATCTTGGCCAGGCTGGTCTCAAACTTCTGACCTCATGATCCGCCTGCCTCGGCCTCCCAAAGTGCTGGGATTATAGGCATGAGCTACCGCACCTGACCTTAAATACTTTTTAATTAGTTGCCATTACTCTTAAAAATACAGAAAACTCCTTATTTTGATGTATCTGAAAGTTAATAGAAGGAAGTAAAAGAACAATGAAGATAATTGTACTTGAAATGTTTTATGATTATGTTTTTCTCAAAATTATTTCTCAATTTTCTTTATAGATAACATATTTGCAATAAAATCTTGGGCCAAAAGAAAATTTGGGTTTGAAGAAAATAAAATTGATAAAACTTTTGGAATTCCAGAAGACTTTGACTACATAGACTAAAATATTCCATGGTGGTGAAGGATCTACAAGTTTGTGAATATGTAAATTTTAAACTATTATCTAAGTGAACTGAATTGTCATTTGCCTGTAACTGTATTTATCATTTTATTAATGTTAAATAAAGTGTAAAATGCAGATGTTCTTCACCCCTTTTTGTAGATCAAAAGCAGGATGATAACCATATCCCCCCAGTGCTCATCAGAGTAGGACAATACAAATAAAGCCATCCATCTCAGTCCAGGCAGATTTACAAATGATTTTTTTTTTAAGATCAAAACCATGATGTGATAATGCTTTAGTTTTGTTTAAATATTAATATTAACTATTAAGGGTGTATTTGGACAGGGCATGGTAGCTCACACCTGTAATCCCAGCGCTTTGGGAAGCTGAGGCGGGCAGGTCACTTGAGCTCAGGAGTTCAAGACCAGCCTGGCCAACATGGCAAAACCCCCCTCTCTTAAAAATACAAAAAGTAATTCCAACTACTTAGGAGACTGAGGCAGGAGAATTGCTGGAACCCAGGAGGCGGAGGTCACAGTGAGCTGAGATTGCGCCACTGCACTTTAGCCTGGGCAACAGAGCAAGGCTGTGTCTCAAAAAAAAAAAAATGTATTTGAAGGATCCATCATACGTATACACACACCTAAATGCTTGGAAATAACCTTTAAAATCCTAATGGCTGCTCTCCTATTTCCCAACAGTGACCGAACTCAGTATTCTGCATTATCTTTGCAAATTTCCCACAGAAAAAAATACAGAAAGTTGGTATTCCTCAAATGTAGTTAAGTAGTAATGCCTCAGACATGAAAACTCCTTTTTTCTTTTGAGTTTTTGATACCTTTCTACTGGAAGGAACAAGTGCATGGCCATTTGTCCTGATTTATGCACTTTTTATAAGATGATATACAGTCATGTGTTACTTATCAATGGGGATATGTTACTTTTCAATGGGGATATTGCTCCTAGGCTACAAACCTATACAGCATATTATGGTACTAGAGACTGTAGGCAATTGTAACACAATGGTAAGTATTTGCATATCTAAACATAGGAAAAATATAGTAAAAACACAGTATAGGACCATGCGCAGTGGCTAACTCCTGTAATCCCAGCACTTTGGGAGGCCGAGGCAGGTGGATGATCTGAGGTCAGAACTTCGAGACCAGCCAGGCCAGCATAGCAAAACCCTGTCTCTACTAAAAATAAATTAGCCGGGTGTGGTGATGCACGCCTGTAGTCCCAGCTACTCAGGTAAGCTGAGGCACAAGCATTGCTTGAACCCAGGAGGCGGAGGTTGCAGTGAGCTGAGATTGCATCACTGCACTCCAGCCTGGGCAACAGAGCGAGACTCTGTCTCAAAAAAAAAAAAAAAAAAAAAAAAAGGATAAAAGATAAAAATGGCACACCTTTCAAGGGCACTTACCATAAATGGAGCTTGCAGGGCAAGAAGTTGCTCTGTGTGGCAAGGTGCAGTGACTCACGCCTGTAATCCCAGCACTTTGGGAGGCCAAGAAAGGCAGATCACAAGGTCAAGAAATCGAGACCATCCTGGCCAACATGGTGAAACCCCATCTGCTAAAAAAGAAAATACAAAAATTAGCTGTGGTGGTATGCGCCGGTAGGCCCAGCTACTCAAGAGGGTGAGGCAGGAGAATCGCTTGAACCCAGGAGGCAGAGGTTGCAGTGAACCTAGATCGCACAACTGCACTCCAGCCTGGGCGACAGAGTGAGACTCCATCTCAAGCAAAAAAAAAAAAAAAAACAGAAGTTGCTCTGAGTGAGTGAGTGGTGGGTGAATGTGAAGGCCTAGGACATGACTACACACTACTCTAGACTTTGTAAACACTGTACACTTGGGCTACACTAAATTTATAAAAAAAATTTTCCTGTAATAACCTTAGCTTACTACAATTTTTTACTTTATAAATTTAAGTTGTTTAAACGTTTTGGCTCTTGTGAAGCATTTAGTTTAAAACGTACAGCTGTACAAAAATTTTATTAATATTAAAAATATTAAATATTAAAAATAATAAATATTTAAAAATTTTTTGAGGCCGGGCGTGGTGGCTCATGCCTGTAATCCCAACACTTTGGGAGGCCAAGGCAGGTGGATCACCTGAGGTCAGGGATTCGAGACCAGCCTGACCAACATGATGAAACCCTGTCTCTACTAAAAAAAAAAAAAAAAAAATTAGCCAGGCATGGTGGCGGGGGCCTATAATTCCAGCTACTCAGGAAGGCTGAGGCAAGAGAATCACTTGAACTTGGGATGTGGAGGTTGCAGTGGGCCCAGATCGTGCCACTGCACTCCAGTCTGGGCAACAAGAGCGAAGCTCAAAAAAAAAAAAAATTTGTCTGCATGTGGTGGCTTACACTTGTAATCCCAACACTTTGGGAGGCTGAGGCAGGCGGATCACTTGAGCCCAGGAGTTCAAAACCAACCTGGGCAAAGTGATGAAACCCTGCCTATACAAAGAAATATAAAAATTAGCTGGGTGTGATGGTACGTACCTGTAGTCCCAGCTATTTGGAAGGCTGAAGTGGAAGGATCACTTGATCCTGGAAGTCAGAGGTTGCACTGAGCTGAGATCATGCCACTGACTCCAGCCTGAATGACAGAGTGAAATTGTGACTCAAAAGAAAAAATTAAAAACTTTTTGTTAAAAACCAAGGCAAACGCATTAGCCTAGACCTACACAGGGTCAGGATCACCAATATCACTATTTCCACCTCCACATTCTGTCCCACAGGAAGGTCTTCAGGGGCAATAACGTGCAGGGAGCTGTCATCTCCTGTGGAAACAGTTCTGGAAAACTTCCCAAAGGACCTGCCTGGGCCTGTTTTACAGTGAGCTTTTTGTTTTATTTTTGTTTTTGTTTCTGTTTCCTTTGAGATGGAGCTTTGCTCTGTCACCCAGGCTGGAGTACAGTGGCATGATCTCAGCTCACTGCAACCTCCAACTACTGGGTTCAAACGATTCTCCTGCCTCAGCCTCCTGAGTAGCTGGGATTACAGGCATGCACCACCACACCTGGCTAATTTTGTATTTTTAGTAGAGATGGGATTTCTCCATGTTGGTCAGGCTGGTCTCAAATTCCTGACCTCAGATGATCCGCCCCCGTTGGCCTCCCAAAATGCTGGGATTACAGGCATGAGCCCCTGCACTCGGCCAACCTTCTTTTTAATAAGTAAAAGGAGTACACTCTAACATTAAAAACATGGAAAATACATAAACCGGTAACATCGTCATTATCATTGTCAAGTATTATGTACTATATATACTTGCATTGCCACCCTTTTATTCAGCTGGCAGTGCAGTAGGTTTGTTTACACCATCATCACCACAAACACATGAGTAATGTGTTGCACTAAGACATTGCTATAGCTACGATGTCACTAGGTGGTAGGAATTTTTCAGTTCCATTATAATCTCATGGGACCACCATCATATATGTAGTCTGTTCTTGACACTGTTGTGAAACAATACGTGACTGTAGTTGTGTTTGTATAGCACACATCACCAAGTATATAAAATTTTAGGGTTATTTTTCAGCTATCTAAAAAAGTAGGTTAAAAATGATATATCCCATGTATATATATTTTTCCAGTTCAGCCTGGCTATTTAGATAATTTGCAGGCACTCCACATCTAAAGAAATAAAATCAAAACGTATGTAATGCCCTTTACACACATGCTTAGTTTTTTTAAATTGTCCAATTTTGATTTCTTTTAAGTAACTCAAGTGAAATACTCCATATGTCTGAAATGACCCAAATGGCATCCAAACCATTTGTTAATGAATCTGGCCTTTGTATCGCATGGAGTTGCTCTGGGCCTACTTAATCACTTCCTGGAGGTTGGTGGGGAGCAAATTGGTCTATCTTTGTTCATGAGGCCAGTTTACGTCGCCTTAGGCAACAGCTCTTCTGACAAGAGAAAGTATTTGATGTGAGAGACAGAGGACAAAAAATAAAAAGAACCAATTTTTCTAAAACTAATTGTGGAAATTCCAAAACTTCTCAGGCCCAATTTGCTATTATTATGAAAAATACTTGTTTAGAAAGGAGGTATGTGTGTTCAAAAAGGAAACCATTTCTAATGATCTCTAAAATATGCTGTTTAATATTTAGGTAACTTAAGAATTTAGTTCTCTATAGGGCTAGCACAAGAGTGAGTGAGATGGGGGTCTATACATGAGCTAACCAGAGGCTTAGCATCTTCTTTAGCCAGCAGTGTGCTAAGTGTTTAATAGCTGGCAGTCTGGAAGAGGGAAGGTGACTTAACAGTGTTTGCCTACTTGCGTGGTATAAGTACTGCCAGCATAGGTTACCAATGCGATACCAGTAGAGAAGGGGAAGAGATGCTCAGCAGCACACCACCGTTACATAGTATCTCCACCGTACAGATGCAGTAGATAATAAATCTCAACAGCCCAGGGAACGATAAAATGTAGTAAAGTACTTAGGGAGTGATCATGCTTCAGTATTTGGTGTCTTTGTTTTTTATATACAGTTCATCATTCTTTATATAACTTCGTCTTTAATGCTGGCTGTTTAACCACTGGCTCTCTGTTAAACAATTGACTTACCTGATCCTGTCCATCACTGTTGTTAATCTTTAAGAGCTGTTTTTGAGTTTGTTCTCTCCTGAAGTTTGAGATCCTAGTTAAGTAGGCAGGAAGCCAGGCATGGTAGCCTGTGCCAGTAGTCCCAGTGTATTAGTCCGTTCTCATGCTGCTAATAAAGACACACCCCAGTCTGGGTAATTTATAAAGGAAAGAAGTTTAATTGACTCATAGTTCAGCATGGTAGGGGAGGTCTCAGGAAACTTACAATCATGGCAGAAGGGGAAGCAAACATGTCCTTCACATGACAGCAGCAAGGAGAAGTGCCAAGCAAAAGCGGGGAAAACCCCTTATAAAACCATCAGATCTTGTGAGAACTCACCCACTATCCCGAGAACAGCAGCATGGGGTAACTGACCCATGATTCAGTTACCTTTCACTGGGTCCCTCTCACGACATGTGGGGATTATAGGAACTACAATTCATGATGAGGTTTGGGTGGGGACACAACAAAACCATATCACCTAGGTACGGAGGAGGTAGAGGTGAGAGGATTGCTTGAACCCAGAAGATCGAGGCCAGCTAGGACAGCATAGTGAGACCCTGTCTCTTAAAAAAAGAAAAGAGAAAAAGCAGCAGCCCAGGAGCACGAGTCTAGCTAAGCTCAAGGTAATCCTTAGTCTTGGGTTGGTTTTGTTACTGATTTGAAGATTTAGGACAACTTGGGTAGACCTAGAATCATATTACAAGTTATCCAGGACCAAACTTCATTCAGTAAATCATGCTATAAATGATAATCCCAGTATCTTTTCAATGAATTGTGAAGTTTAAAGGGCATCTTATCAACCTCTTTTACTTTTTTTTTTTATCTCAACTAATATCTGTCCTATTTTTAAGGAATTCTAAAAAAAATTTTCACAGTCTCCTGGTAAGTTTCACAATTGTCCAAGGCCAGATCAAATCCGTGAAATGTCTGTTCTGAGGTTAGACCAGGACTAAAGCACTCTGTAAGGATGAATTGAGTAAGACTTTTCTCCTGATGTTTGCCACATCATTGGTCTAGTGGGATTATACAGTTCTTAGCCTGTCTCAGAAATATATGCTATTGTTCTTTACTTTATCAAACCTGATTTTCAGACATGCACAGTGGCTCACACCTATAATTCCCAGTGCTTTGTGCGGGCCAGGTGGGAGGATCACTTGAAGCCAGGAGTTCCAGACCAGCCTGGGCAACAGAGCAAGACCCCATCTCTATGAAAAAAAAAAAAATAGCCAGTTGTGGTGGCACACACTTGTGGTCCCAGCTAATAGGAGGCTGAGGGAGGAGCATCACCTGAGCCCAGGAGTTTGAGGCCACAGTGAGCTGTGATTGCACCACTGTACTCCAACCTGGGCAATACTCCAACCTGGGCAATAGAATGAGACCCTGTCTCTAAAGAAAAACAGAAACATGATTCTCTTTAAAGGGTTGGAAAAGGAAATGAGTATAGCTGCCAGCCAAGAAGCAAGAACCACCCTGATAATTCTTGAGCAGAAAAGTCTAAATTTTAAATCTGATAATACTGGTTTTTGAGAGCCATGACTGAAGTAAAGTATCTAGAAAACATTTTTCAGTTGATACGGTAATCATCTGTAAGAGCAGTTAAAACGTGACAGATGGTGGGATGACATCGCAGTATTATGCATAAACTCTCTTTCAGGATATGCTTCTGGATATCGTTTATTTGCCAGAAAGAAAAAGCACTGCATTACAAAATGACCCACTGCAGTGAATCTATATATTATACTTATCCCAGCATAAGTTTAAAAAAAAATTGTGAGGGAAGGCTGGGCGCGGTGGCTCACACCTGTAATTCCAGCACTTTGGGAGGTCAAGGCAGGTGAATCACCTGAGGTCAGGAGTTCAAGACCAGCCTGGCCAACATGATGAAACCTCATCTCCACTAAAAATACAAAAATTAATTGGGTGTAGTGGTGGGTGCCTGTAATCCCAGCTACTCAGGAGGCTGAGTCAGGAGAATCCTTGAACCCAGGAGGCAGAGGTTGCAGTGAGCCAAGGTCATGCCATTGTACTACAGCCTGGGTGGCAAAGTGAGACTCCAAAAAAAAAATTATGAGAGATAGAGGTCAGAGATGGAAGTGGCTGGCTGTCTCCTTCCAAGGTACTCATTGTCGAATCTCAAGGCTAATGGTTTCTGTTAACCAAGATTAGTAAATTACCACACTGAGCGATAACCCAAGGTCTATTTTTTACAGTCTTTTTACATTTTTTAATGATATAAAAATAAACAGGAATATGGGACGGAGACTGGTAGTGGCCTACAAAGCCTAAAATATTTGCTATTTGACCCTTTCCAGAAAAAGTTTACCAATCCCTGAAAGGTCAAAAACAGCCTGTGAAGTAGATATGATCTGCAAGATGTATTTTATTTTTCCCAAAATGTATTTTATTTTTCATTTAAATTAGTTGCAAATATATTCAGACTGTAAAATATCACTTGCAAATTGAGATGTTCAGCTTCTTTTGGAAACTGGATGATTTGGCAACCCTAAGTCTTCATTCCATATGGCAGCAAATGGGCTAAAGGTAAGTAGGACTGTCTCAATAGGATTATAAGGTAGTGAGTTCATGTATTAGAGGGACACAAGCATGCTTTCTCCTTTAAGTCACAGTTCTGAGTTGACAAACTGACTTGAGCTGAAACTTTAGTTTCAACTTTTCTAATTCCAGGAAAAGCATCTGCCTTGAGGCTGTAACCCTAAGAAATAAAGTCTCCTGTTCTCTTCTTTAAAAAAAAAAAAAATATTGGCTCTATTTTTTTATTGAGATTGTATCACATTTATAAATTAAGGAGAACTGATATCTTGATGATGATGAAACATTCTATCCAAGAAAAAGGGATGCCTATTTGCTCAAGTACATTTTTATTTTTTCTGGTAGTTTTGTCATTTTCTTCACGTAGATTTTTCGCATTTCGCATATATATTCCTAAGTACTTTGTTGTTGTTGCCATTCTAAATGGGGTGTTCTCTTCCATTTTTTTCTCCTAGTTAGCCTTATTTATGTATCTGAAGCCTATTGATTTTGCACATTACTTTTATACTCTGCTTCTTGTTAAATTCTTGTTTGTTCAGTTTATTTTATAATTAATTCTCTGAAAATGTTCAGGTATATTGTCTTTTTCCAGGTATAATCTTTTTCCAGGCATAATCTTCAAATGGACATAGTTTTAATTCTCTTTCCATCTTATCCTTCTAATTGTTTTCTCTTACCCATTTGCATTGGCTAATATTACTCATAAAACTGTAGTGGAGGCCGGGCATGGTGGCTCATGCCTGTAATCCCAGCACTTTGGGAAGCCGAGGCAGGCAGATCTCCTGAGGTCAGGAGTTCGAGACCAGCCTGGCCAACATGGTGAAACCCTGTCTCTACTAAAAATACAAAAATTAGCCAGGCGTGATGGTGTGTGCCTGTAATCCCAGCTATTAGGGAGACTGAGGTAGGAGAATTGCTTGAACCAGGGAGGCGGAGGCTGCAGTGAGCCAAGATCACTGCACTCCAGCCTGGGCAACAGAGTGAGACTCCATCTCAGGAAGAAAAAAAAAAAGATAACTATAATTTTAAAACAAGAACAAAAACAAAAATTAGATCATTCTGTACATGTTGGTCAACATTATTTCATCTTTCATTTCAAACTGTTACTGAGCCAGTTACAGTGGCTCATGCCTGTAATCCCAGCTTTGGGAGGCCAAAGTGGGATGGTCAGTTCTAGACTGCAGTGAGCCATGACCGCACCAGTGCACTCCAGCCAGGGCAACAGAGACTTCGATTCAAAATACTAGAAATAAATTAATGACCCTGATTCAAAAAACAATAAAATGATTATTGGACATCTTCACATGTTAGTCATAGATTTACCTCATTTGTCTTACTTGCTATATAGTATTTCTTCATAAAGATATACTGCAGTTTATTAAACCAAAATTGATGAACATTTGATTTGTTTTCAGTTTCATGTTATTTCAAGAACATTTTTTTCTTTTCTTTTTTTTAATTTTTTTGATACAGTCTTGCTCTGTTGTCCAGGCTGAGGTTCAGTGACATGATCACAGCTCATGCCACCACACCTGGCTAATGTTTAAATTATTTGTGGAGATGGGGCTCTCCCTATCTTGCCCAGGCTACTCTTGAACTCCTGGGCTCAGGTGATCCTCCTACCTCAGCCTCCCAAAGAGCTGGGATTACAGGCATAAGCTACCTTGTCTGGCCTCAGAGAACATTTCTAAATATATCTGTTTGCACATTTGTGGGAAATCTAAAGATGAATTCCTTGACGAAAAAGAAAAAGAGTCCATATTCAGAAAGAATTGATCCCCTAAAAGGAATGTGAGAATGTAAGATAGAGCTGAATTTTATAGAAAAGAAGAGGAAAGGTAATGGCTCTGAGGACTTTTAAAATTACTTTTTCCAACGGGTTTCAGAAATGAACTCTTAAGTAAGTTTTTATTAAAAAGATCTGTGGTCAAAAATCTTTGAGCCGGGCACAGTGGCTCATGCCTGTAATCCCAGCACTTTGGGAAGCTGAGATGGTGAGATCACCTGAGGTCAGGAGTTCGAGATCAGCCTGGCCAACATAGCAAAACCCCATCTCTACTAAAAATACAAAAATTAGCCGGGCCTTGTAGTGCATGCCTGTAATCCCAGCTACTCTGGAGGCTGAGGCAGGAGAATCACTTGAACTCGGGAGGCAGAGGTTGCCATGAGCTGAGATCACGCCACTGCACTCCAGCCTTGGTGTTAGAGCAAGACTCCTTCTCAAAAAAAAAAAAAAAAAAAAAAATAGATTTATATAAAATGAGCTGGGTATCTATTATAAAAAACATACTTATTGGCCAGTCGTGGTGGCTCACCCTGTAATCCCAGCACTTTGGAAGGACAAGGCAGGCAGGTCAGGAGTTCGAGACTAGCCTGGCCAATATGGTGAAACCCCGTCTCTACTAAAAATACAAAAATTAGCCGGGTGTGGTGGCAGGCATCTGTAGTCCCAGCTACTCCAGAGGTTGAGGCAGGAGAATCACTTGAACCTGGGAAGCGGAGGTTGCAGTAAGCCAAGATTGCACCACTACACTCCAACCTGGGCAACACAGTGAGACTCCGTCTCAAAAAAACAAAATAAATAAAAAATAAATAAATAAAATAAATAAAATTTGTTAAAAATACTACCTTTTAGGGTCCCATGTGGTGTATTACGCCTGTAATCCCAGCACTGTGGGAGGCCGAGACAAGTGGATCGCTTGAGCCCAGGAGTTAGAGACCAGCCTGGGTAACATAATGAGACCCCGTCTCTACAAAAAAATAAAAGAATTTATTTGGGTGTACTCGTGTGTGTGTGTAGTTCTGGCTATTTGGGAGGCAAGAGGATCATTTAAATCCAGGAATATAATGCTTTGGTGAGTCATGATTACACCACTGCACTCCTGAGTGACAGAACAAGACTCTGTCTCAAAGAAAACAAAAACAAAAAAACCTGGAATTGATTAATGAAGAAGAAACTTTGTAATGAATATTTATATGTCTTTAGATTAAAATTTGGCTTTCTAGGCTGTGCGCAGTGGCTCACATCTGTAATTTCAGCACTTTGGGAACCCAAGGCAGGCAGATCACTTGAGCTCAGCAGTTCAAGACAAGCCTGGCCAACATGGTGAAACCCCATCTCTACAAAGAATACAAAAATTAGCTAGGCGTGGTGGCCCATGCCTATAATAATCCCAGTCAGGAGGGAGGCTGAAGTGGGAGGCCCGCTTGAGCCTAGGAGGTCAAGGCTGTAGTGAACCATGATTGTACCACTGTACTCCAGCCTAGGTGACAGAGCGAGACACTGTCTCATGAAAGAAAAAAAAAAAAGTGGCTTTCTAAAGTTAAATCCCAAATGCTTTCTGGAAAACCTCTTTAGAATATAAGTTACCAATTTGGAGATTGGATCTGATGCAGAAAGGGTGAGCTGTTTTGCAAGCCTGAACTTGGAAGGCATCATGTTTCTCATAACGTTTTGAAAAGTAACTATGGGAACTTTTAACTCATTTAAATTGAACAGATGTGCGGGGTTTTTTTCTGTCCAGTTGTGGTTGTTGCCGTGTTTAAGTAAATGTACTTCTTGCTTGCATGTGTTTCCTGTGAGCTCTGGAAACTCACACCTGACTGAATTTAACTTGCTTAGATTTGATTTGATTCTTAGGTCGACTGGAACAATTATTTTGTCATTAAGTACCCTAACAAAGTGTTTATACGTACAAGGATCAAAAAGGCCTGTTTGTTTATTTGTTTGTTACAGATAAAAATACACTTTTTATAACAATGCTGCCGGGCGCGGTGGCTCAAGCCTGTAATCCCAGCACTTTGGGAGGCCGAGACGGGCGGATCACGAGGTCAGGAGATCGAGACCATCCTGGCTAACACGGTGAAACCCCGTCTCTACTAAAAATACAAAAAACTAGCCGGGCGAGGTGACGGGCGCCTGTAGTCCCAGCTACTCGGGAGGCTGAGGCAGGAGAATGGCGGGAACCCGGGAGGCGGAGCTTGCAGTGAGCTGAGATCCGGCCACTGCACTCCAGCCTGGGTGACAGAGCCAGACTCTGTCTCAAAAAAAAAAAAAAAAAAAAAAAAAAAAAAAAAAACAATGCTTACCTTAATAAGATCCAGAAAAATAACTTCTGTTTTGGAAAAGTGTCAATCTTTGATGTAACACAGCTTCAGGGAATAAGATTATTTTGCATAACCATAATTGAAAGTGCCATATCTTCAGCAGGAAGGTAGGATAAATAACTTTTTGTTTAGAACATTTTTTAAAAAGACAGTATGGGCCAGGCACAGTGGCTCACACCTATAATCCCAGCACTCTGGGAGGCTGAGGCTGGAGGAGCCCAGGACTTTGAGACCAGCCTGGCTAACATGGTGAAACCCAGTCTCTACCAAAAATATAAAAATTAGCCTGGTGTGGTGGTGTGCACCTGTAGTCCCAGCTACTTGGGTGGCTAAGGTGGGAGGATCACCTGAGCCTGGAGAGGCTGAGGCTACAGTAAGCTGTGATAGTGCCACTGCACTCCAGCCTGGGTGACAGAGTAAGACCCTGTCTCCAAAAAAAAAAAAGTTAACTTTTCACATATTTCAACAGAATATTTAGAAGCAGTGACAACTGTATTGCGATGTTAACCATGTTACAATAAGGTTGCTTTAGGAGTAAGGTGGTATGTTGGAACTAAATATATATATATATATATATATATATTTTTTTTTTTTTTTTTTTTTTTTGAGACGGAGTCTAGCTCTGTCGCCCAGGCTGGAGTGCAGTGGCCAGATCTCAGCTCACTGCAAGCTCCGCCTCCCGATACGCCATTCTCCTGGCTCAGCCTCCCGAGTAGCTGGGACTACAGGCGCCTGCCACCTCGCCCGGCTAGTTTTTTGTATTTTTTAGTAGAGACGGGGTTTCACCGTGTTAGCCAGGATGGTCTCGATCTCCTGACCTTGTGATCCGCCCGTCTCGGCCTCCCAAAGTGCTGGGATTACAGGCTTGAGCCACCGCGCCCGGCCATGGAACTAAATATATTTTGAAGGGACAGATGGCCTTCTCCCTACAGATAAAAGCTCCTTGAGGGCATGTTGATTTTCATCTCTGTAGGCCCATAGCACCTCACTACGTTCTTGACATAAAAGAACTACAACTTCATAATTTCCAGTGTTAAATGGACTCTCAGCGTTGCTTATCAACACCTTTACTTGAGTTAATATAATTGCTCTTATTCCAGAAGGGCTGTAAGGCAACTGTTACATTTCAGTCAGCTTTCCTCTCAGTCCCTACAACTATTTCGAACATTTGCCACTCAGGCCTCTTTACTCAACCACACTTTCCTCAATTTTTTCTATTTAAAAGAAAATTTTTGGCCCGGCACAGTGGCTCACGCCTATAATCCCAGCACTTTGGGAGGCCAAGGCAGGCGGATCGAGACCATCCTGGTTAACACGGTGAAACCCTGTCTCTACTAAAAAATATAAAAAATTCGCTGGACGAGGTGGCGGGTGCCTGTAGTCCCAGCTACGCTGAGGCAGGAGAATGGCGTGAACCCGGGAGGCGGAACTTGCAGTGAGCTGAGATCGCGCAGCTGCACTCCAGCCTGAGGGACAGAGAGAGACCCCGTCTCAAAAAAAAAAAAAAGAAAATTTTTGTTTTCTTTTAAAATTTGAATTATTTAAGCATAATCTCAGTTTACTAATCTCTGTACCCAAAATTATTTTCACACCCATACTTCCTGTTCGGGCCAAACTCCCCACTATTGTCCATGACCCCAGCTCCCTTGGGGGTGCTCCAAGACCTTGCTTTGTTTTTCTCCTCCTGCTCTCCCAATATCTTCATTCGTTCTCCTCTTCTCTACTGCGTGATCTTTCTCAACGCATCTCCACAGTGTTTCATCAAACTCTATTGCCAGATGGAATAAATACCATTATTTCTCCTGATATTCTGGTACCCTAAGGATCAGCTAAATCTAAACCATTCATTATACATATTATTCACATTCATTCAGCAAACGTTTTTCTCCATTAAGTCACTTGAACAGCCATTTAACATAACATCAAATATGATATTTGCCAGGCATTATATTAGATATTGATGCCACGAAGATGAAGGAACTCCATAGTCCTTGCCTCAAAGAACTCACTGTCAGGTGGATGAGGCAGACACATAAACAGATCATTATAAAATTATGAAGAAAGGCCAGGCTCAGTGGCTCATGCCTGTAATCCCAGGACTTTGGGAGGCTGAGGTGGATGGATCACCTGAGGTCAGGAGTTCGAGATCAGCCTGGCCAACATGGTGAAACCTCATCTCTACTAAAAATACAAAAAAAAAAAGTAGCCGGGGGCGGTGGCGGGCCGCTGTAATCACAACTACCCAGGAGGCTGAGGCTGGAGAATCGCCTGAACCCAGGAGTCAGAGGTTGCAGTGAGCCGAGATGGCGCCACTGCACTCTAGCCTGGGCAACAAGAGCAAAACTCCATCTCAAAAAACAAAACAAAACAAAATGAAGAAAGCCAGGCCATGGTGCATACAAGGCGTTATGGCAACACTGACGAGGAGCATTCATCACCCTACACCCATGCTTTGTGTCTGTGGACAGAATATGGATTCTGGTGAGTTTACCTCTGGAAGTTACTGTCCCTATTCTGGAGCCCCAATGCTTGATATTTGTTTGGTAAAACCACACTGGGAAACACCCTTATATTAAATAAATAAATGTAATCATTTTAAATAGTAAAATAGATACATATATAAAGTAAATTGTTCCTATTTGAAATTTTTACAGGCCATATGCTAACTTTTAATAAGTAAAGTGGGGAATAAGAATACGTATACATAAACATATATACATATATATTTATTTATTTATTTTTTTTTTTTTTTTTTTTTGAGATGGAGTCTCGCTCTGTCGCCCAGGCTGGAGTGCAGTGGCCGGATCTCAGCTCACTGCAAGCTCCGCCTCCCGGGTTTACGCCATTCTCCTGCCTCAGCCTCCCGAGTAGCTGGGACTACAGGCACCCGCCACCTCGCCCGGCTAGTTTTTTGTATTTTTAGTAGAGACGGGGTTTCACCATGTTAGCCAGGATGGTCTCGATCTCCTGACCTTGTGATCCGCCTGTCTCGGCCTCCCAAAGTGCTGGGATTACAGGCTTGAGCCACCGCGCCCGGCCATACATATATATTTATAATTGCTTATCTGTTCACAAGAAAAAGGATGCACAGAAAGATGACTAACAGTGGTTATTTATGTGAAGTGGAGGGATTTTTCCTTCATTCCTGTTTATAAATGTTTTAAACTATGATTATTTGTTTGAAAAACTAAATTATAACAAAGAAATTCTAGAGGTCTCTGCACCTTCTGGCCCCCGTATTTTCAACTTGCACTCTAAATTTTAAAAATCATTAGCCTGCAAATGTGCTTCTGTGAGCCCTCCATCAGGCATGCCCTCTATCAAAACCCATTTCTTCAAGGCACAGCTTAAGTCTAACCTCCTTGATAAGGCCTTCCGTGATAATTCCAGGTCCCAGAAACCACCCTTCAGCTCTTACTCTGAACTACATAACAATATAAGTTATGTACATTCCTCTGGCACTGGTCATCTGCATAAAGTTGCCCAAATGTTCACGTTTGGATGTCTTGTATCCACTACATTTCTAGCACCTTCCTCCTTGAATGGTCCACATAGAAGGCACTTAATATTTCTTGAATGAGTTAATCCAGTCCATTCATTGCGGGCGATGATTATTGCCTTAGTTAAAGCTGTTAACTGGGAAACTAAATAAACTGTTGGAAATGTTCCTCAAGTCTCTGGGAAAGAGTACAGAATAAGTGGATTTGGAGTGAAGCCAGCTTGGGTTCAAGTTCTGGCTCTAACTATATAAAGTTAGGCAAGTTACTTAACATTCCTAAGGCTTCATTCTTGTCCTTTTTTTTTTTTTTTTTCTTTTTAAGACAAGGTCTCATTCTGTTGCCCAGGCTAGAGTGCAGTGGTAAAATCACAGCTCACTGCAGCCTCGACTTCCCAGGCTCCAGCAATCCTCCCACCTCAGCCTCCTGAGTAGCTGGGACTATAGGCACATGACACCATGCCCGGCTAACTTTTATATTCTTTTTTTTTTTTTTTTTTGAGATGAGAATTCATATTGCCCAGGCTGGTCTCAAACTCCTAGACTCAAGTGATTCTCCCGCCTCGGCCTCCCAAAGTGCTGGGATTACAGGCATGAGCCACCACGCCCAGCTCGTGTCCTCTTTCTTGAAGGCAGATAACAATTGGCCTCACAGATGTTGAGCGTGCTTGGAGAATTAAGAGAAATAAGGTAGACACGGCAATTAACTCTGTGCTCTAGTATAGAGTATGTGATCAATAGAAGGTAGTTACATCATTCTGAACATTTAGGGAGTTCCTACTAGAAAGAGATACATCCTCATTGTATAGCTACGGAGGTTACTGACACAGGTGCACAGCCCCGCAGGGCCCAGACTCCACCAGAGTTCACTTCCATCTCAGAGTCCTTACTTTTGCACTGCAAGAGCCTACTTTTCCCTGCCCACTCCACTACCACCTCCCAACCTGCCTCTGTACTTCTTTACTGGAAGTCAGGGCATTCTACACACCTGCCAGGGCAAGGGAAGAGGAGTTACAGAAATTGCAACTTAGAAGTTGGGAAATGTTTTCTTATAGAAGAGTATTGTTTTACATGGTGGTTATCTTTAGTAAAATTACTTAGGACTAAATAGGCTTCTTTGGCCATATCTGGAAATCTAAACCACCATGTCTAAAATTGTTTCTATGGGAAACTATGTTCTGAGTTCCTAGCAACTGACTTAGAAATGAACTATTGGAATGCGTCTTGTTTGGGGACAGTCTGTAGGTCAACATTCATAACTCATTGTCAGTGAAAAAGGAAATGACATTTGCTCTGCCATTATTGAAACATACTGTGCATATATTTCTGTAACTGTTCCTTGTGGACACCAAGTATCTAAAGTTATTTAAAATAGCAACATACACCTATCAGATTTAATTGATATCTGGATCTTATTATGTTTCAGCTACTAACTCCCCAGCATCTAAGATGTGCATATTAGGTGTCTTTTAGACATTTTTAGAATTTAATACTTTGAAGGAAGGCAGAAAGAGCCTTTTGCTTTTGCAGCGCTCCTCGTGTGTTATATAACTGCTGTGCTGCAGCGATGTTCTCCCTCCCCCTTTTCCTCCTCGGAGCTTCTCTGCCCATGTATGGTAACCATTCCACAACAGTTTTTGGTACTGAAGTAAGCAAGTAGAATCCTTATTAGGATCCAAGCTTAAAAGTCAAACCGCTTTGGAGCTAAGAGTAAGAATCTTCCATGTGTAGAATCCTGTGGATACCCTATGGATCCACAAAATTAGGTTTAGGACAGTTATTCAAAGAGAAAAAAAAAATGTATGAATTTTGATCTGTATAAGATGGGTGTCCTAGCAAAAAACCAATCAGTTGCCCTGTTTTAAATTTCTCCTAACTCCCAAGAAAGCATTTTTCTAACTCTTGTTTCCACTTTTGTATGATCACCATGAAGAGAATCAGATATGTCTTATATTTCCTTTCTCTTCTCTTTTTTATGTCCTAGTGTATGTGGACAAAAGCAACTTCCATGTACTCTTAGCTGTTTATTTCAGGTTTATATTCAGTGCCTCAGTTACTCACCTTCTTTTTTGAGACAGGGTCTTGCTCTTGTTGCCCAGGCTGGAGATAAATGGCGTGATCTCAGCTCACCACAACCTCTGCCTCCCAGGTTCAAGCAATTCTTCTGCCTCAGCCTCCCGAGTAGCTGGGATTACAGGCATGCACCACCACGCCGGGCTAATTTTGTATTTTTAGTGGAGATGGGGTTTCTCCATGTTGAGGCTGGTCTCGAACTCCTGACCTCAGTTGATCTTCCCACCTCAGGCTCCCAAAGTGCTGGGATTACAGGCGTGAGCCACCACGCCCGGCCCACCCTCTCTTTTTAGATCAGTTTCTCTAAGAGAGAGAAGATAAAAAAGCAGAATTAGGCAGAGCATTCATTCTTTTTCCACTTTCTTGTCAAAGCCAGCTCTCAAGAATGGTTGGATGTAAGCATTATTTAATATATTACTGTAAAGCTTAAGAAGAAACCTTGCCTGGAGTATTTAAGAACTATGGAAATAAAACAAGCTGAAACTTTTTTTTTTTTTCTACAAGAGATTCTTGGAACACCAGAGCTCTCCAGTCACTTTTGAAATGCCTACTTTATACCATTCACAAAGAGGAATGGCAAGGTCTGAGTCCAGAAGATAATCAGTCTTGGTGCAGAAACAGAAATGGAATTGGTAGTGACATGTCAATAAGTACTGTAATAAAGATTTTCAGAGGATA
Organism: Theropithecus gelada; assembly: GCF_003255815.1. NCBI lineage: Eukaryota > Metazoa > Chordata > Mammalia > Primates > Cercopithecidae > Theropithecus > Theropithecus gelada. Next base: position 150,396,182 of record NC_037672.1, read on the forward strand.
CTGGGGAGGTCAGGAGAAAGACAACAACTGTCCAGGGGCATCTTAATTGGCCTTGTAGAGGAAGAGATTCGTCATCAGGGCTGAGCCTTAAGGGTACAGCGTTCACAAAGCATCATGTTCTCCATAAACGTGTATGATTATTATTTGTCAATTCAATTTTCTTTAAAAGGTAAAGTGTTTTCCTGTAGTAGGGTAGAAGAGTACAAGAAAAGCCAGATATTCTATGAGGTGATAAGTTGAGGATTCTCTCAGGAAGTGGGGTGAATGTTGGTACTTTCATTCATTCTTCCACTCAATGAGTATTTATTGGGCACTTAGTAGGTGTTGGAGGTTACAGTGGTGATCAAATTCTCATAAAGATTGTGGCCTAGTCTGGAAGATGTTGGACAAAAATCTATAAATAGCACTTGTAATACGTGCCCTGATGGGAAAAGCAGGGTGCTAGAACAGAGTTTAACTGAGGATTGGAGTGGCATGGGGTCGGAGGAAGTTCAGAGAAGAAAATGACATTTAAACCAAGACCTAAAGCTTCATGGAGGCAGAGGGAACAACATCCGTGAACATTTCCCATGGGAAAAACCTGACTTTGAAAGGACAGAGAAGTCAGAGCCCCGTGCACAGAGAAAGGAGTAGGTTATAGGGAGACCCGGAGAATTAGACGCATCCTTCAGGGCTTGTAGGAACTGTCACAGATTTTGGGCTTTGTACATAATGGGAAGCCATTGAGTGGTTTAGGATCTGTATTTTAAAAATCATCCTGGGCTGGACATGGTGGCTCACACCTGTAATCCCAACACTTTGGGAGGCCAAGGTGGGTGGACCACTTGAGGCCAGGAGTTCAAGACGAGCCTGGCCAACATGGTGAAACTTTGTCTCTACTAAAAATACAAAAATCAGCTGGGTGTGGTGGCACACACCCGTAATCCCAGCTACTCAGGAGGCTGATGCATGAGAATCACTGGAACTTGGGAAAGCAGAGGTTGCAGTGAGCTGAGATCGTGCTACTGCACTCCAGTGTCGGTGACAGAGCGAGACTCCATGTCAAAAAGAAAAAAAATTAAATAAATAAAAAATTAAGACCAGGCGCCCTGGTTTACACCTGTAATCCTAGCACTTTGGGAGGCCGAGGCAGGCAGATCACAAGGTCAAGAGTCTGAGACTATCCTGGCCAACATGATGAAACCCCATCTCTACTAAAAATACCAAAATTAGCTGGGCGTGGTGGCAGGCACCTGTAATCCCAGCTACCCGGGAGTCTGAGGCAGGAGAATCGCTTGAACCCGGGAGGCGGAAGTTTCAGTGAGACGAGATCACTCCACTGCCCTCCAGCCTGAGGACAGAGCAAGACTCTGTCAAAAAAAAAAAAAATTTAAAAATCACTATGACTGCCCTATAAAGGCCACCAAACTTAAAACCATGTCCCTTTATCAATAAAACATTTGAAATCTTCAAGCCAATATAGTTATGTTTATTTATTATTACATATACATTATGAAACACAGAAAGATGAACAATTTAAAGGATAATTAAAAGTCCTAGGATTTCCTCCCACAGCTCTTTTGTGCCCTCCTCCGGTGCCTGTCCCATCTGGGAGGCCCCTGGTGTGGAGTGTGGCAGGAGAGCAAGATTGGGAGTAGGAGTCTGGGCATGGTGGCTCACACCTGTAATCCCAGCACTTTGGGAGGCTGAGGCAGGAGAATCTCTTGAATCCGGGAGTTCGAGATCAGCCTGGGCAACATGGTGAAACCCTGTCTCTAGAAAAAGTGCAAAAAATTAGCTGGGCATGTGGTGTATGCCTGTAGTCCCAGCTACCCAGGAGATTGAGGTGGGAGGATCACCTGAGCCCTGGAGGTTAAGGCTGCAGTGAGCCAAGATCATGCTACTGCACTTCAGCCTGGACAACAGAGTGAGACCCTGTCTCAAAAAAAAAAAAAGAAAGAAAGAAAGAAAGAAAGATTCTGAGTAGGGAGACCGGCAATGTTTACTGTAACGATCCAGGGCAGAAGTTGCAGGGAGTGTGGATAAGGGAAGAGGGGAGGTAGACAGGTATTGGGCGTATTGTACCAGTTGAATGGTGAAGACCTGGTGGTTGGTTAGATGGGATGAGGTGAGGAGGAAGACAGTGTTAAAGACGACTCAGTTTCTGGCTTGAATGCTTCTCAGATGACGGTGTCAACTTACCCTTTTAATGCCATGGAATCAAAATCTGCCATTTATATTTCTGGAGAAAAATAAGAATGAAAGAACTCAAAGAGTCATTTTATCGGTGAGTTTTAAGCAATTGTTCTTGTGAGGGGAATTACCTCTAGCCCTCAGGCGTTCTGTTTTCATCTTGTCTCTCTCCCCCGGGGACTCCAAGGGTAAGAAATTCCCATAGAAAGTCACCATCTCTAAGGCCCCACCTCACTCTCATTCTTTTTTCTCTCTCATTCTCTCTGAAACTGAGCACCTTCTGAGTTGAAATTGCAGGAATAGTTTTATTACCTACAACTTGTGATATACGTATAAAATCATGACTTTTTTTTCCTCCACTGATCCATTTGATGACCCTTTTCTCAGCAGGTTTTCAGAACTACTTGAGTCTGTCTCACCATGTGGTACACTGAAAGTTATGTTATTCAGAGATTGCTACCAAAATTAAAAAGAAACCGGAGGAGTTATGATTATTCCAACATGCAGATGGCAGGCGTCTTTTGCACATTTCCACAGGACTACCTGGGAGTCCCCTCATTAATAAGCCCTGGGCTCAATACTTATCTCTAGACAAATGTCAGCTGCAACTACGATTTTATCTTATTTTGTTATTATTATTGTTATTATTATTTTTTTTTTAATTGAGAAAGAGTCTTGCTCTGTCACCCAGGCTGGAGTACAGTGACGCAATCTCAGCTCACTGCAACCTTTGCCTCCCAGGTTCAAATGATTCTCCTGCCTCAGCCTCCCAAGTAGCTGAGACTACAGGCACACACCACCATGCCTGGCTAATTTTTGTATTTTTAGTGACAGACAGGGTTTCACCATGTTGGCCAGGCTAGTCTTGAACTCCTGACCTCAGGTGACCCGCCCACCTTGACGTCACAAAGTGCTGGGATTACAGGCGTGAGCCACCATGCCCAGCCGCAACTACTGTTTTAAAAGTCCTTTTGGGCAAGGTGCCCTGGCTCACACCTGTAATCCCAGCACTTTGGGAGGCCAGGGAGGGTGGATCACCTGAGGTCAGGAGATTAAAACCAGCCTGGCCAACACGGTGAAACCCCATCTCTACTAAAAATACAAAAATTAGCCGGATGTGGTGGTGGGCACCTGTAATCCCAGCTCCTTGGGAGGCTGAGGCAGGAGAATCATTTGAACCCAGGAGGCGGAGGTTGCAGTGAGCCAAGATCGCACCACTGCACTCCAGTCTGAGCAAAAGAGGGAGACTCTGTCTCAAAAAAAAAAAAAAAAAAAAAAAAGTCCTTTTAAAAGTGCTACCATTTATAGTGATTATAAGGCTCCAAACAGATAACGGATATAAAGCATTCTGTGAACTGTAAGTTCACGTATGAATGTACACTAATATCTTTATAACAGTCCTATTCCATAACGTAAAGTCTGCTAAAATGACTTTAACTTTGTCATTGGAATGATATTCAGGATGGAAGCAGGATGATTCTCTTGGATACATACTTAGTAAAAGTAGGTTTTCCATGCCATAACCTGTTAAATGTTCACACTGACTTTTGCATCACTCCTTTGGTTATACAAATTAGCAAGCCAGCCCCAAATTTTGGCCTGTTCAGTGATTCTAGAGTACAGGAGGAATATTATTTGTAAACTTGGAAATGCCATGGTAATTTTCTCCAGAAAAGAGAGTTTGAATAACACTTGAACAAATTTTAGAGAAATGCAACTTATTTATACATACAGATCTATACAAAGACCTAACAATTACTTCGGTGAGAGAAGGGTTTTCTTTAATCAGTTAGATATCTAAACATCCTTTGTAACCATAGTATTCACTGCCTGTATTCAAACACTGCTGCTGAAAATGTGACCTAAAGTTATAGCAGGGATCCTCTTTATCTTACTTTTCAAATATGGCCTTGTGCTTGTCATAGTGGCAGCCCTTTAGAGAGCACAAATCCTGGCTTTTGCTTTCAAAGACCTGAGCTCTAGAGAGGGCAGTGGATTCCTAGTTGTTGATAAACTGTTGGTTTAAAGGCAAGGGGGGAAAGATTAGTGGGCATAGTCAAAATATCTCGGCCAGGAACATGAAGGCAAGATCTTCCTGTTATTAGAAAGGAATTCCTCCATGCTGAGAGAAAGAAGAAAGAAGGGGAAGTTGTGGGATCCTAAGGGTTGAGGGGACCTGTGCATTGCTTCTTAGGCATGCTGCTAGGGAGAAGGCAAGACCCCAGAGAGAAATGGCTCTGAGCTGGGCCTGGGCAGGTGGGACTATGAGGTGTGTAGACGGGCAAGGATTCTCGTGTCCCAGACATGGCACCAAAAGAGCTAAGAGCTGCCGGACCTTAGTGGACATCTTTGCTGCAGGTCACTTCTATGAACAAAGCACCAAATGCACAAGGCCTTGATATTGTGTGAGATCCCAGGGCTGGGGCACCATCTTGGGAAATGGGAAGGGGACACCTTCAAAAAGGGATGAGGTTAAGTCTCCTATCTTGCAGAATGGGGCTTGAAATGGAAAATAAATTGATGTAGAAAATACAGTTCTATTTCTTATGAAAATGAGTTTGTGGACTGAGATTTATAATCACTACATAGCGCACACTCTCTTTTTATAGAAAGAGCAAGCCAGGCATGGTGGCTCACACCTATAATGCCAGCACTTTGGGAGGCTGAGGCAGGCGGATCACCTGAGGTCAGGAGTTCGAGACCAGCCTGGCCAACAAGGTGAAACCCCATCTCTACCAAAAATACACAAATTAGCCGGGCATGGTAGTGCGTGCCTGTAGTCCCAGCTACTTGGGAGGCTGAGGCAGGAGAATCATTTAAACCCAGGAGGCAGAGGTTGCAGTGAACCAAGATCATGCCACTGCACTCCAGCCTGGGTGACAGAGTGAGACTGCGTCTCAAAACAAAAACAGAATATGCAAGCCAGGCGTGGTGACTCACACCTGTAATCCCAGCACTTCAGGCAGGAGGATTGCTTGAGCCCAGGAGTTCGAGACCAACCTTGGCAACATAATGAAACTCTGTCTCTACAAAAAAAATAAATACAAAAATTAGCTGGGCATAGTAGCACGGGCTTGTAGTCCCAGCTACTGTGTGGGCTGAGGAAGGAGGGTCACTTGAGCCCAGGAGGTTGAGGCTGTGGTGACCAAGAACCTGTCTCAAGCAAACAAACAAAAAAGAAAAACAAAGTGCAGAAATAAACTTCAGTGTAGCATATCCAGGCAATTCTACACACTTTGGAATAGTGGGGTGTGAATGAATGAGGGTTAACCATGCCACACCCTATAATGAAAAGATACAGCCGGGCGCGGTGGCTCAAGCCTGTAATCCCAGCACTTTGGGAGGCCGAGACGGGCGGATCACGAGGTCAGGAGTTCGAGACCATCCTGGCTAACACGGTGAAACCCCGTCTCTACTAAAAAATACAAAAAACTAGCCGGGCGAGGTGGTGGGCGCCTGTAGTCCCAGCTACTCGGGAGGCTGAGGCAGGAGAATGGCGTAAACACCCGGGAGGCGGAGCTTGCAATGAGCTGAGATCCGGCCACTGCACTCCAGCCTGGGCGACACAGCGAGACTCCGTCTCAAAAAAAAAAAAAAAAAAAAAAAAAAAAAGAAAAGATACAGACGGGTGTGTTCTCAGTCCAAGTCAGACTCATTTAAACAGAGTCAACTGAGATGAGGCTTAGAAGCTCATATAGGGGACAGGTTTGGAATTTTTTTTTTTTTGAGACAGAGTCTCACTGTGTCACTTAGACTGGAGTTCAGTGGTGTGATCTTGACTCACTGCAACCTCCGCCTCCCAGGTTCAGGTGATTCTCCTGCCTTGGCCTCCCGAGTAGCTGGGACTACAACGGCATACCACCACACCTGGCTAATTTTGTATTTTTTGATAGCGAAGGGGTTTTACATGTTGGCCAGGCTGGTCTCAAACTCCTGACCTCAGGTGATCTGCCCCCCTCGACCTCCCAAAGTGCCGGAATTTTTTTATATTTTTTTTTGAGCCAGGGTCTCACTCTTTCACCCAGGCTGGAATGCTGTGGCACTGTCATGGCTCATTGCAGCCTCTAAGTCCTGGGCTCAAGGGATCCTTCCACCTCAGCCTCCCAAGTAGCTAGGACTACAGGCCAGCTGCTACAATGCCTGGCTAATTAAAAAAAATTTTTTTTTTTTATAGAGACAGGGTCTCACTAGGTTGACTGGGCTGATCTTGAACTCCTGGCCTCAAGCAATTCTCCTGACTCAGCCTCCTGGGTGGCTGGATTACAGGTGTGAGCCACAGGATTCGAATTTTTGACAGGAATTTTTGAAGATTCTAATGAGGTTTTTGGCTTCAGAGGTAGCTTACCCAATAAAACTCTGTTTCATTTTTACTTTTCGAAAAGCCACCATTGAGGTGAAATGGGGACCTGTAGCTCCAGAGAAACAGCGGGAGACACAGCCTTCTCTGTGAAATCCCTCTGTGAGTAGCCAGAGAGCGCCAGAGAACTCTGGTGGTGGAGAGCAAGTGAAAGCAGCCAGAAGGGAGACCGGAAGTTCTCGCCCAAGGTCTGTGGTGTGAAAAAGTGCCCTGAATGACCAATGAGAACTGCAAATATGAAGAGTAATACTGAAAGTAGAGCATTGTGTTTGGTATAAAGACAGCCTGCCAATGCCTTTTTTGAAGTGGAACTCAAGACGTGAAGACAGCCAAGCGTGGCGTGTCTACTGTAGTCCCAGCTACTGGGGAGGTTGAGGTAGGAGGATTGCTTGAGCCCAGGAGTTTGAGGCCACCCTGGGCAACATAGTGAGATCTTGCCTCTAAAAAATAAACAAGTGAAAAATAAAGATGTGAAGGCAGAGAAAGTAGCAGTAGCAGGTAGACAAACCCAGGAGAGGTGTCAGGGAGAAATGAAAGGGAAATGACAGGGAAGGAAGAGGAGAAAGCATTACTCCCACGTGGGGATTTCTGATGGGAGGGGAAGTGAAAACCACAGAAATAGAAAGAGGAACTTGGGGACCAGAAGGCTTTATTTCCCAGTGTGCTCCCCAGTGCCCCTTCCCCAAAAGAAACCACCATGTTAGGGGAAAGGTACAAAGGAAATGTCCTATTTGTGCTTAGACCCGGATTTTGAGTCTGGGTAAGTTGCCCTCTCTTTGATAGGGGACTGCCTAGGTTGAAATGGTAGGAGGGAATGTTCCCAGAGTGGAATGCAGCCTGACTCTGTTCAGAAGCAGCATGAAGGTCCCATCCTACTTTGATACTAATACTTGAAAAAGGAGAAAAAATTACAAACTGTCACTTTTTATGTGGTATTCGTGAGGGAAGGAAAGGGGGTGGGAAAGTAGGAGGAAAGCACCATCTAAATCAAATCTTCCAAGAACTTATTTTATCAAGCATTTAATCAGCTCTTGCTCAAGGCTAATCATAAAAATAAGCTGTGCATTTTTACCTGCTGCAGGCAGCTTGCAAACTGCAGGTGTGTTTTGAGAAAGCCACTGTCAAGTCCCCAGTTGCAATTCAGAAGATATTAACTAAGAGCTAAACCAAATTTATGAGTCTTACATTATGTTTTAAGAACCAGACATAAATTACCACCCTGTTAAAATATCTAGAAAAGAGCCAGCATGTGAACTGTCACCAGATGAGGGCCTACACTTAAAAAAAAAAAAAAAAATTTACTTTGTGGTTAACTATATATGAGTAAAATCTACCATTTTAGCCATTTTTAAGTGTGCAGTTCAGTGGCATCAAGTACATTCACATTGTGCAACCATCCCCACCATCCATCTCCACAACTATTTTCCTCTTCCCAAACTGAAACTCTGTACCCATTGACAATAACTCCCTATTCCTCCCTCTCCCCAGCCCCTGGCAACCACCATTCTACTTTCTGTCATATGAACTGACTACTGTAGGTACCTTGAATATTGGAATCACACAGAATTTGCCCCTTGTGATTACTTAATAAAGCATAACGTTCACCCACGTTGTAGCCTGTGTCAGAATTTCCTTTTTTAGGCTGAATGCGCCTATACTTTTTAAAGGGAGACATATTAAAAATCGTTTTCTAAAAATAATTGCATAGCCACATCATTTTTTAAAAACTGCCATGGCACGGCCGGGCACGGTGTCTCACGCCTGTAATCCCAGCACTTTGGGAGGCTGAGGCAGGCAGATCACGAGGTCAGGAGTTTGAGACCAGCCTAGCCAACATGACGAAACCCCGTCTCTACTAAAAATACAAAAAAAAAGTCAGCTGGGCTTGGTGGTGGGCACCCGTAATCCCAGCTACTTGAGAGGCTGAGGCAGGAGAACAGCTTGAACCCAGGAAGGTGGAGGTTGCAGTGAGCTAAGATCGTGCCACTGCACTCCAGCCTGGGTGATAAGAGTAAGACTCCATCTCCAAAAAACAAAACAAAACAAAAGAACTGCCACAGTATTGAATAGCCTTTTTAGCATTCATTAGGTTGCAAAAGGAGGCTGGAGCTGGGCTTCAAGGTAGCATTGTTCAAAGTCCTCTTACTTTCTAGGGTGGGGTTTTTGTTGTTGTTGTTGTTGTTTTTGGTTTTTCTATTTTGTTTTGTTTCTGAGAGGGAGTCTTGCTCTTGTCGCCCAGGCTGGAGTGCAGTGGTGCCATCTCGGCTCACTGTAACCTCCGCCTCCCAGGTTCAAGCCATTCTCCTGCCTCAGCCTCCCAAGTAGCTGAGATTACAGGCATGCACCACCATACCCGGCTGATTTTTGTATTTTTAGTAGAGACGGGGTTTCACCGTGTTGGCCGGGCTGGTCTTGATCTCGTGACCTCGTGATCCGCCCACCTTGGGCTCCCAAAGTGCTGGGATTTACAGGCGTGAGCCACCACACCCAGCTCACATGGAACTCTTTAGACAGAAATTCCTCTCTTGGACCCAAGTTTTGAACACTTTTATTTTGTGTGTTGAACTGGGTTCTGGTCGTTAAAGAAAGAGAAACAGATTAATAACTTTCTTCCTCTCAGCTCTATCCTTAATCTCAAAAGTCTGTGACTTTTACTAAAATAACATTCTCCTTGCCATAATGGCATCTTTTGACCTTATTCCCCAAAACCAAAATATTCTCTCTCCCTTTCTTCCTTCCTTCCTTTCTTCTTTCTTTCTTTCCTTCCTTCCTTCCTTCCTTCCTTTCTTTCTTTCTTTCTTTCTTTCTTCCTTCCTTCCTTCCTTCCTTCCTTTCTTTCTTTTTCTTTCTTTCTTTCTTTTTCTTTCTTTCTTTCCTTCTTTCTTTCCTTCTTTCTTTCCTTTCTCTTTACTTTTTCTTTCTCTTCTTTCTTTCTCTTTCCCTTCCTTCCTTCCTTCCTTCCTTCCTTCCTTCCTTCCTTCCTTCCTTCCTTCCTTCCTTCCTTCCTTCCTTCCTTCCTTTCTTTCTTTCTCTGTCTTTCTTTTTGAGACAGAGTCTCATTCCGTCACTCAGGCTGGAGTGCAGTGGCACAATCTCAGTTCATTGCAACCTTTGCCTCCTGGGTTCAAGTGATTCTCCTGCCTCAGGAGTAGCTGCAACTACAGGTGCCCGCCACCACACCTGGCTAATTTTTGTATTTTTAGTAGAGATGGGGTTTCACGATATTGACCAGGCTAGTCTCGAACTCCTGACCTCAAGTGATCCTCCTGCCTCAGTCTCCCAAAGTGCTGGGATTACAGGTGTGAGCCATGTCACCTGGCCACAAAATGTCCTTTTGCTGCAGGACATCTGCTGTAATGGCAGCTGGGGAGGCATGATCAGTCTCACCTTGATTTTTAATTGATCAGCTGACCCTGAAAATAGTTTCCAAAACTCATTGAGCTATGAAATTTCTGTTAAACACAGCAACCAGGGAGTACCAAGATTTATGAGTAACCCAGTGGCCCATCTAGTAATGCCCAGAGCAGGTACCTAAGAAAATATCAGCATTTACTTATAGCCAATACACAGATATGTTTCCCATGGATATAACTCCGAAATTACAAAAGGGAAATAGTAGACACTATAGTTTTCAGGCCTTTTAATTTTTTTTTTTTTTTTTTTTTTGAGATGGCATCTTTCTCTTTTGCCCAGGCTGGAATGCAGTGGCTTGATCATAGCTCACTGCAGCCTTGAACTCCTGGGCTTAAGTGATCCCCCCCACCTCAGCTGCCTGAGTAGCTGGGACTACAGGTGTGGGCCACCATGCCTGGCTAATTTATTTTTTATTTTTGTAGTGACAGGGTCTCACTTCGCTGCTCAGGCTGATCTCAAACTCCTGGCTTCAAACAATCTTCCTGCCTTGGCCTCCCAAAGTACTGGGATTATACGTGTGTGCTACCACGCTCAGTCCCTTTTTAATTTTTAAAAGATTTTAGATTTTTTTTTTTTTTTTTTTTTTTTTTTTAGGCAATCCTTTCACATTTCTCACAAGTCATCATGAGTTGTTTTAATGTAAAATTATTTTCCAGCAGATTGAAACAGTTAAGACCTCTATTTTCAAGGAGGGCAAGAAAGTCAGTGTTTGTTCTGCCTCTTCCAGATAGCTGAAGGCAAGGAAACTGTATAGCTCCCTGCAGTTTACAAGTTAGTTGCCCACTGATTGCTTCATGAATAAAGCTGGAAGATCTAAGTTTGGGAGTGAAAGAAAGAGGATCTGGAAGAGAAAAATTAGAGAATACAGTCCCAGAAATTCATATTTCTAGACTCAGATCTCATGGACATTTTTGCCTGATGTAGAAAAACACTGTCCTGGCCAGGCACGGTGGCTCCCACCTATAATCCCAGCACTTTGGGAGGCCGGGGCGGGCAGATCACCTGAGGTTGGGAGTTCGAGACCAGCCTGACCAACATGGAGAAACCCCATCTCTACTAAAAATACAAAACTAGCCAGGCATGGTGGCGCATACCTGTAATCCCAGCTATTCAGGAGGCTGAAGCAGGAGAACTGCTTGAACCCAGGAGGTAGAAGTTGTGGTGAGCCAAGATCGCGCCACTGCACTCCAGCCTGGGCAACAAGAGCAAAACTCCATCTCAAAAAAATACATTGTCCTGCCCAACCACACTCACTGGTTTACTGCTCCCAAACCTTGAATAAAATTCTACAAGAAGATGGTGTATTGATTATCCATTCTATGTCTATCATTCTGCATCTGACTTCAAATCTGTCTTCTAACAGTTTCCATGTCTCCTTTTAAGTGCCCTTTGCTTTTGCAGGAAGACGAAAGATATTGCTAGTCTGAGAAAAGCACGTGGCTTCATATATTTTGAGTGCTATGAAATATTAATTTTTCGAAAACTGACATTATTTAGCAATCGGAAATGTGTTAGCTCTAACTTTCTTTTATGGGTACTTTTCCGTGGTTATAATACACAAAATTAAATTTACCACTTTGATCATTTTTAGGTGTATAGCTGTGTAACATTAAGTACATTTTAGGGGCATTAAAAAATCTCTTCCTGCTCTCAGTGCAGAGGTTCCTTCCTGCTTTCTCTATAAGTCATATCCAGCAGATAGTATTTAGGAACCCTTCATTTCTCAACTTTGTTTTGACAAAATTAGGAGACATTCTACTACCTCTTTTTAAAAATCGGGATTCTAGGCCGGAAACGGTGGCACACGCCTGTAATCCCAGCACTTTGGGAGTCCAAGGCAGGTAGATCCCTTGAGGCCAGGAGTTCCAGATCAGCTTGAGCAACATGGCAAAACCCCATCTTTATTTTTTCAAAAAAGGGATTCTAAAGTGGAGTGGATCAAGGCCTATGTCTTTCTTACTGGTTTATTGCTCGTCGGTGCCTTTTTACTCACTAAAGATCCCTGTTAGGTAGATGTTAAACTTTCTCTCTTTCAAGCTAAGTGATTTCAGTTTCATTGTCTATTAATAGACACCATTGCCCATACACTGTGGGGCTCTCACAGTGATTCTTCTGATACCCTGCCCAAAGTTATTTATATCCTGTTAATTTAAAAGTCTAGTAGTAGTGTCTGTAAACTCTGCTTAAAATAAAACAAAACTCACCAAGGGTTTGCCAGAATAGGTTTCTGGAGAAGAACCGCTGGTGTGAGCAGGAGCTCTGTCCCAGTGGGGCTGCTGAGTGCCACCCACGCCCCCACTGCCATTTTCTCACTGTCAGTCCCACTGCTTCCTGCCACTTGGTCTGGCTGGTCTCTTTTTTTTTTTTTTTTTTTGAGACAGGGTCTTGCTCTGCCACCCAGTGCCCAGGCTGGAGTGCAGTGGCATGATCTCGGCTCACTGCCTGGGCTCAAGCAATCCTTCCACCTCAGCCTCCTGAGTAGCTAGGACTACAGGCACATGCCACCATGATGCCTGGCTAATTTTTTTTTTTTGTAGAGATGAGGTCTCACTATATTGCCCAGGCTGATCTAGAACTCCTGGGCTCAAGAGATCCTCCCGCCTTGGCCTCTCAAAGTGCTGGGATTACAGGCGTGAGCCACCATGCCGAGGTTGATCTCATCTTAAAAGCAACCACCCAGATGAAGAAAAGCACTGCTTTCTTCAGTTCCTTATAATTGAAACAGTATGACAGTAGGGTAAACAATGGAGATGTTAAACTACATTTTCCAGAGCAGACCTGATTTCAAATACCCTGAGCCATTGTCATACCTCATGTCAGGCAGCTGATTTGCTTATTCAAAAAACGTCCAAACTATCAATGGAGGCTAAATGGAGCACCCAAGCACCCTAAGAATAAGGGGCACATGAAGACCATCTTAGTGCTTACTCGTGCCCCTCCCAACACGGTCTCTTTAACGCTGGTCCTCAATGAATATTTGTTGACTGAATAAATGATTTGGGGGTGGTCGGGTGCGGTGGCTCACGCCTGTAATTCCAACACTTTGGGAGGCCGAGGCAGGTGGATCACCTGAGGTCAGGAGTTCGAGACCAGCCTGGCCAACATGATGAAACCCCATCTCTACTAAAAATACAAAAATTAGCCGGGCATGGTGGTGGGTGCCTGTATTCCCAGCTACTCGGGAGGCTGAGGCAGGAGAATTGCTTGAACCCAGGAGGCGGAGGTTGCAGTGAGCCAAGATCGTGCCATTGCACTCCAGTTTGGGCAGCAAAAGTGAAACTCTGTCTAAAAAAAAAAGAAAAGAAAAAAAGTAGGGGATGGACAGGTTTTAGAGACGTGACAGCCCCTGGTAAGCAGAATAACCCAAAAGGGGAAGCAGGGGCAAGTTCGGCAAGTTAGAGAGTAATTTTTGACCTAACGTGAGGATGTGGGTCACATGGGGAAGAAAATGAAAGGCTGAATAGGTTTGAATTTGATCATATCATCCTGGCTGTGACAACCCTAAGTGATTTACAAATGGCTCATTTAAAAAAAAAAAAAAAAAAAGTGTATCATCAGAATCCTCAACAAGAAAAAGAAGAAGCAAGAAAAAAGAATTCTCTCTTGCCCCTCCTACCCACATTTTTGCATGCCTGTCACCCCTCCTGGACACCATCCTCCCTGTTCAGCGTCCTGTCCCCCGATGTCCCCTGGCTCTCACTATACACTGATACAGCCACACCAAACCAAATGTCTTCCTTCAAACTACACTTTGTCCTAAAACTATTCCTTTTAAAAATACACTTCAAGTAAAGTTTTCAATTCCTCAGAGTTGGAAAACCATCTGATTGCCTTGTTATATGCATATTTAAGCCATACTCATCAGGTACTTAGAGATCAATACATGTCTCCAATTACTTGATTAAAATACTGTAAGTCTGAATGACGATAGGCTTCATTCTCCCAGGGAACATCTGTGTTTTCTAAGTTTCATTACCCTAAATGAATCTAATTGATAAAATGTATTAGGACCCTTCTGTGACAATTGTGGGCAGTGTTCTCTCTCTGCTGTCAGGCTGGAAACAGAGGCTCAGTGACTGGGCATCCCAGTTTTATCCCATCTGTGGGAAGCCATTGTACATTCAGTAGGGGAAAAGGCGTAATACGAACATTTTAGAAAGTTTACTAGAGCAGGCCGGGTATGGTGGCTCACACCCGTAATCCCAGCACTTTGGGAGGCCAAGGTGGGTGAATTACCTGAGGTCAGGAGTTCGAGACCAGCCTGGCCAACATGGTGAAACCCTGTCTCTACTAAAAATACAAAAAAAAAAAAAAAAAAAAAGTAGCCTGGTGTGGTGGCAGGTGCCTGTTAGTTCCAGCTACTCAGGCTGAGGCAAGAGAATAGCTTGAACCTGGGAGGTGGAGGTTGCAATGAGCCGAGATTGCACCATTGCACTCCAGACTGGGAGACAGTGTGAGACTCCATCTTAAAAAAATAAATAAATAAACAAAGAAACAAACAAAAAAGCAAGTTTGCTAGAGCAGTACAGTTTAGTCTAGATTTCCAGGACTCTAGGGGGTGATTTCCACTGCTGCTGGTGCTCAGTGCCATTGAGGCCGAGTCCAGCGGAGGACAGTTGGCAGATTCTGAGCTCAGTGATCCTGAGGAGTGCTACCTGGTTCTGAAACATGCACCAAACACCTAGGATGCACCAGGGGCTGGGGATACAAAGTGAGTGAGATAGAAAAAGGGTGATCAAGTCTACCTGAGGGAAACACAGAAGAGAGGGTGACCAACTCTGCCTGAGGGAATAGAGACAAGTAACCAAGTCTACTTTGAGAAAATGTAGACAAGAAGGTCATCCACTCCACTTGAGAAAGCTGCAGAAGGCTTCACCAAATAGAATGGACTGAGTCTCACAGCACTTGCCATCTTGTTCTTGTGTAATTATAAAACCTTTTTGCCAGGCGCGGTGGCTCACGCCTATAATCCCAACACTTTGGGAGGCCAAGGTGGCCAAGTCACCTGAGGTCAGGAGTTCAAGACCAGACCGGCCAACATGGTGAAACCCCGTCTCTACTAAAAATACAAAAATTAGCTGGATGTGGTAGTACGTGCCTGCAATCCCAGCTACTAGGGAGGCTGAGGCAGGAGTATTGCTTGAACCCAGGGGGCGGATGTTGCAGTGAGCTGAGATCACGCCATTGCCCTCCAGCCTGGGTGACAGAATGAGACTCTGTCTCAAAAAAATAAAAATAAAAAACAGAAATCTTTTTATAAATCTGGCTTTACTACTCTGCTGCTCCTTGAGGGCAGAGATTGTTTGTTCCATGGTTTAGGGCAGATTAATGCACTACTTGGCATAGTGTAATCATTGCGATAATGACTATTTTTTTTTTTTTTTTTTTTTTTTGGGGGGGTTTTTTTTTTTCCCCCGGGCGGGGGGGGGGGGGGGGGTG